>NW_027643771.1:0-195000 GCF_032717465.1 Coenobita brevimanus | reverse complement strand
CAACATAATAAGAAACAGGCACAAGGTATCCGTTATTTAAATTGTTATGAAGTGGTAAATGAATACAAATATTTAGGCCATGTAATTCAAGACAACTTTTCTGATAATCAAGATATTTATTTCAGATTGAACTCATTTTATGCTAAATTTAATTCAGTAATTAGAAAATTTAAGAACGTTAATGCACAGACGTTACTGTATTTGTTTAAAGCATACTGTGTCCCTGACTATGGTTTAAGTATTTGGAATATGAAAGATATGCTTAAAAGCAATGTATTCAGAAGCTTTGAAAGTGCATTTGCAAATGCTCTTAAGAAAATATATAATGTCCCAAGATTAATAAGTAATCATAGTATATCTAAGGCAGCAGGACTACTTTTACTTAGACACCATGTTGCCCTAGTGCAAGCTAGGTATTGTAAAGCCCTAAGTAGAAAGAATAATGCGGTTTTTAGGTTATTTTATCAGTCCTCTGGCCACCATGTTCCTCATTTATTGAAATATTTTTATGATAAATATGAGATAGATATATTGGATAACTCTGTGGACATTATAAATGCCAGAATTCAGTGGGTGCAGAACCATGAGGAAATAAGTGGTGTGGAGTTAATGTAAATTTCGAAAAAGATGTATAACAGTTGATACTGAATGTGTTGGTAGGCAAATTGTATATATTGAATTTATTTATTTATTTATTTTTTTTTTTAATTAATGAAATTGGATCAACTCCTCGATCTGATTGTTAAGGATTTATTTATTGTAAATATTTTATTAAATTCAATTGTAAAGGAGTATCTATAGTATTTATGATGATGAAATGTATTATATTTTATGTATCACGAGATACGAAATAAAGACGATTGATTGATTGATTGATTGACTACTACTACTACTACTACTACTACTACCACTACTACTACTACCACTACTACTACTACTACTACTACTACTACTACCACCACTACTACTACTACTACCACCACCACTTTTTAAAAATACTATAATACAACCAGCAAATCAGCTCCATCCATTAGGGAATTATACCGTGCAGCTCAGCAGCCAGGCTCATAATACAGTTCACCATTGGAGTTGTAATGTGAAGGTTATCACTAACCATAATACAATCTGTTGACCCCAAACACACCAGCCACTGTCCTTACCAACCATATGCCAACACTTTATCATCATTCATTCATTCATTCATCATCTAATCCTGTGTTTCCCCATGAGGAGCATAGGAGCCTGGAGCTAGGCAAATTGGTCCTCACATTCATGATGAGAATGACCAGCCTCACTCATCCCTGAGTGACATTACGTGAGCATTAAACCCTAACCATCCCTTGGATATTAACTTGCACAGGCTCAATCCGATTGCAGCGTCTTAATTGTCCACTAAACCATCAGGCGCCATAATTTGGTTATATGGTTACCACCCAGCGTAGTAAAAGGTTTCCTGGTGTACAGGAAACCATCTGGCTTGTCACTCAATGTATAGTCACCCGTAGACAGAAGGAAGAGGGAAGAATGAAGGGAAAAAAAAACAGATGAGGAACGATAGAAAGAAAGAAGGAAGAGAGGAAAGGGCAGGCATCCGAGAACAGCACTACATCGAGTGAGTGGATGGGGAGGGCCCTCACCAACCACAAAAGACTTTATTACTACTATATTTTTTATTATTACAGTGTCAACAAAAACTTTAATCTATTGGAGTTGCTGGTCAATGTGACTCAGTCACAGTAGCTTCGTAATCCATACCTGCCAGAGAGACAGGCCTGAGGGCTGATGGTCTTGTGCCCCTGAGGCATAGCAGTGCACACCTCACAAGGGAGTAGGACAGTTGACACCTCATCCAGGCCATAACGGAACTCTGACGTTGACGCTTCTTAGAAAGAATCTCAGCCAGTCTCGAGAGAACCTGCTCGCCTCTGGACCCGTCCCACCTGATGTTGTGAACACAAAGGCAGTGAATCCAACGTGGTGCAAAAGTTAGATCCTTTCTTGATAGTCTGTGTTTTTTTTTCTTGTTAATTCCTTTTGTGTGCAGCCTCGAGACACAGTTCACGATGACATGCTGCCATAGGATCAATTATCCTAATGTTGAAGAAAGCCCTCTACCCACGTGTCCGCAAACCTGCAGCACTGACATCCACTCTGGCATCATTTGATGTGTTTGCTGTTCTGTGGGTGAAGTGCTCGCCGTCTAGGGGCAGCACAGCTGGCTCTGTGGTGACATCATGGCATATTTCCGCCAGCATTTTGGCAGTGACGTCGCGTACACACAGCCTGCCTTCTTGCACACCATTGCATGGTTTGCATCAAAGACAGTGCCACAGGAACAGTGTTGAGGTAGGGTCTACTACTGCTACTGCTACTACTTGATTTTAGCTTGCACACACACACACACACACACACACACACACACACACACACACACACACACACACACACACACACGCACACACACACACACACACGCACGCACGCACACACACACACACACACACACACACACACACACACACACACACACACACACACACACACACACACATACACACACATGCATGCATATATACATACATACACATACAAACACGTGTGTGGTGTGCGTGTGTGTATGTGTGTGTGCTTATATGTATATATATGTATGTATGTGTATGTGTACGTGTGTGTGTACGTGTGTGTGTACGTGTGTGTGTATGTGCATGTGTGCGTGCGTGATTCGAAGCCAGAAATTCACAGTTGGAAGAGTTAAAAACAAAATGGCCATCGTGAGAGTCGAGTCACGGACTCTTACGGGCGAACACGAGACCAATGTAACGAGCTGGCTTGGTCAACAGATGGCATTGTGGTCGCCGGTGTGTCGTCTGTTTGTTTACATAAGTTGACAGGCGGGATGTGAGGGGGCGTGGCGGTACAAATAAACATGGCTCTAAACCCTGGACACCGCTGTGTTGTTTGTGGGAAAAACCCACTAACTGGAACTAACCTACGGTTTCGTTTCTTCCCAAAGGACAAAAAGGGGTGCATAAAACAGATGTAACAAACCGTTATGCATAAACAGTTGTACTACGGTCATAAATGTTGGTGCAGATTAAGACGTCAACAGCTGAAACTGGGCCTCGGCACGTACGCCTAATATAGAAATCTGTAGAAATTACTATGTTTCATTACACGTATGATAAAGGATACGTTGGGCATTGATAAGGGACATGTGAACTTGCTGAGGTAATACCGCCACACTGGCAACGCAGGATATTATTTACCGGCCCTCACACAATCAATATTGATTGACAATATTCATATATGGTGCCGTATTATTGATCTTGTGAAAATGACAGTGAAGATATGCACCATCTATTATTAAAGGATATTACTCGTATACCGATAACGGGAAATTACTATTATATGCAGGTGTGGTGCGGTGAGGATCTGTCCGTTCTCCCCTTTGGGGCTAAGATGCGAATGATTGTGTTTGAATGGATGAGTAAATGGGGAGTGTGTCGTCCTGTCTCGGCTACCTCCTTTTCCCTGGGGGAAGCAGCCTAGGTATATATATATATATATATATATATATATATATATATATATATATATATATGTATGTATATTAGAGAGAGAGAGAGAGAGAGAGAGAGAGAGGGATGATATCCACAGCGAAAAGGAAACAGGAAATAGCCGAAGCACATGGGATATTTCGTGTATTCTTTTTCCCTGTGAGTATTAGCATATTTATGAATCGCGTGTTATTAAGTGATTCACTCGCAAATAGATAGATAGATGGACAGATAGATAGACAGATGCCGATATAGATATACAGATATCCACAGGTATATAGATATCCACAGGAATGTGGTAGAAGTGCGTCTGAAAACAATGGAAAGGCATTTTGTCCAGTCCAATCCACCTGATACTTAGGATTAACAGAGCTAACACAACAAACGGCTATGGGTTTGTGTTGGCCGTGTGAATGTTTCCGGGATAATAATGTAACCTAACATGTACATCTATATACTCAATAAATACACTATAATATTCTTGTCTGTATTATTAATACATCCATTATATTCCGGATCAAAGACTTTTATCACTGGAATGAATCTTTGTCTCAAAATACGTTATATGGGACACTATTCACCAGCCTCATGTTATCAATGGTGAAGGATGCTCATGCACAATATAATTATTTAAGACTAACTTAGTGTCACGTGGAAGGCTTATATATTCCCGATTCATAATCTAAACATAGTCTACCCCGTAACCGTTCTCTTATATCCCGTTCTGCCTTATCTCGCTTGTGCACTAGATGGCGTGAAGGTAATGGCCTCGCAGTTTTAACGTTGAGTCGTTACTCCGTATCTTTTCTCCTCCGTGGAGTCGAGTACTTCATACTGATATTCATGGTTTCGTGAAGCTGTGGTGCTTCATTCAGAGTCGAGGTGAAATAAACCTGCATGAAATTAGTTAGTTAACCAGGAGCAATGGGACGTGAATAACCTTGCACGGCGCTAGACCAGAGTCCATACGTGAGGGAGTAAGTTGGATAAATTAGTGACTGATGTTAGAGGACATCGACAGTGGATCCAGCCGTTGAACTAAAGCTTGATGTATCTAGTGGGAAGGTGGTAGTCGGATATTAACCATTTATGGAGGTATGTTCTATATTTACTACTTGTACAGCTTTATTTTGGACTTAAATTTGATAGTGATAGTTTTAAGAATAGGTGATAGGAGTGATTTGAGTGACACTGGTGGTTGAATATTTGTAAATCTGCATTTAATTCATGTGTACAGCTGAAATGTTTATGTATATATTAATCATTGTTACGACAGCCACATATAGAGGGAGGTGGTTTTTGTTTTGGGGGTTGTTCGTAGGAAAGTGCTGGGCTGTAGCAATAACGACGAGTGGGGTAGGTCATCCAGGGAGTGGGTACGGTTTGGTGGGAATTGGCTAGTAGTGATGAGAGGCGCGGTGCAGCATAGCCCCTTCCCTTGTCCCCTGTATTTTTCCATATCGTGGAGCAGTGGCTTTAAACTGCAAGATTAAGGACTGACAACGGGGTTAGTTAGATTTATAGGTACTTTTACATCAAGGTATTGACGAAAATAAAGGATTCGTGAGGGAAACTTTCGGTTCTATTGAAAAGTGACCTGTGTTCGTCACTTGCTTCAATTTTTGATTTTATTAGTTAGGTTATGTATTTACCGTCATGTTTTCCTTAGCTACCATCTGATAGCTTGTTCAGTTCAAGTTGTACTGCTGTTGGTCTGTTTGACAATGAACATTAGTGTGTGTTTGTTTTAAGTAATGATCTATTTCTGATCTCCCAACATTATTTTTTTTCCCCATATTCTCTTCTACACCCTGACCCTCTGACCCCCATATCCACATTTTGTCCACCATATTGGGTCGGTGGCTGGCACAATGTTGACTCTTCACTACACTTAATTACTGCCTCCATTGTTTTGGTACCTGCAGTATTAGTCTGCCTTTTTTCCCCATCAGTCAGCTCGGACTGAATAGGGTTTTGGTCAATTAAATCGTCTGTGGTTCGTTCGTGTCTTTCTGGGAGGGTTACATAAAACTGTCATTAACTCCTTGAGGAAAAATCATGAACATTTATTGGTTTATTAAACAAGCAATGTCTAGCTGACCAGACTCCAATTGGAGCCAAGCAACCGCCCCTGCAGGGTGGTTCGTCTTGACTAAGTCATGACATTAAATTCCTAAAAATTAGCGTATTATTTGTGCAGAACTAAGCTAATTCTTTCTTACGTCGTCCAACAAGTGGTTTCTTCATTCAGTGTATGTTTCGTTCAATGTTTACAAGATTTAATTGCTTATCATTGCTTCGTCTGGGATCGAATAGAAAGTTTTCCTCAGTTATTTTCTTTCATATTCCACTTATCTCGTAATTAAGAGGAATGAGTATGGCTGAGAGGAATGAGTGGCTGAATGTCTGAAACACATTACACATTACATTTTACCAAAGTGTATTAATAATGCTTTAAACTCCACATGTGCCGTGGCTGCTCAGTCGAGTTGAGAAGACTGGTGAGTGGACGATGATGTCACTGCCAAACCAACGTGACCTGGATGGGTGAGAGGTCTCGGTAAAAGCAGTAGCCGGCACACAGCACTCACGGACACACATCCCCGCCTCATTTCACTCTCTCTCGCCCCTCTCATACCGTCTACTTCAAGAATTCCAGACTATCGATGTTAAGTACCATCTCAGCAAGTGGCCTACCGCAGCCGCAGACAGCAGCAGTTTGTGGCAGCAGAGAAGGCTGAGCAAGGCGCCTATAGTGCAGTGAAATTTGACTAACGTGTGGCCATAAAAATCCTTGTGAACCCATTAAGTTGTATGGATATGGGAAAAATGTGGAGAATATAGAAAGTGTGGTGGGATATAAAGTGGAAGATATAAGAAATTGCTAAGGACATAGGAAATAAAGGATAAGTGAACAAAGTTAGTAGAAGAAAGTAGTAAGGTATGGCCAGGAAATATTTTGGAAGAAATTGAGACTATGGACTTTGAAATAATGGAATGTAAATGAAAATAGCTATGTGGAGTAGACTACAAGTTGTCATACACCGTACAGTTTACACAGTCATTCTGTTAATGTAGTTTTACGTGTGTATTGGGTGTGAATGTATTGTATTAACTTAGTAAATCAACACTGTTTTTTCACTTTCTTTAACCTATGCAGACTTACACAACTGTTGTCACTTATAAGGGGGGCCTGATTTGAGGAATATTGCATGTGTGGCGGGTAGAGTAATTCTTGAGACATGACTTTCCCATGCTTTGAAGTGATATTCTCCTGCAGCAGACGACGCCCCGCCATAACAAGGCAGTGGGAAGAGTATCGGTTTATTACCTGGATAAATGTCACATTTAGAACTGGACTTTTTTAACAGGGGCACCATAGTCTGCTGCACATCGGCCTGTTATGTGGGTGTATGGTTACCACTCAGCGTTGCATATGGTTTTCTGGGTAACAGGGAACCATTGGGCTTGTTACGTGATGCACTCGCCTGAAGTGGGTAGAATAATACAGGAAGGATGAAAGATACAGGAAGAGGAGGACTGAAACAAAGAAGTAGGCAGCACTACAGGAGTGGATGTTGGTTGCCACACTATCAGCACATTAGAGTATAATAAAACTGGTGTCACTGTTAATATGTATAATTTCAACTCTATAACCTTTTCCCGGAGAGGGTATATAAGCTGTCGGTGCAGTTTGGGGTCCTAAACTTTTGAAATGCATAAAAACATAAGAACGTGGAGATTAAGTAATGGCGTTAATACTCCTAATTTTCAGAGGAAGGACGTTCTTTGAGACTAACCCATTACGGTGTTTCTATAAAGTGAAAAAATTGCCCTGTAGTAAGACGAGGCTTAGTCTAGGCAATGATGTTAACCACTTTCAAAAGCATGACATTTTCTAATTTACATGTCTCAAAATTATTTCTTAACTTCATCTTTGGCTTTTTTTTTCTTTTCAATTTTCTGTAGTAAAAGGCTTGCCGGCTTCTGGCCATTAGTTCCTTCTTCCCTGCCTGAAAAAAATAGAGGGGGTTAATGAAGGCTATATCTACGACTATATATAAGAACTACAGTCCGAAGAGTCTCTAAAGTCTTTTAGGGACAGCGTGAATAATTCGTCATAAGATTGAAAGGGGTAAGCATTATTGTTTTAATATTACAGGCGCCCTGGGTTTGTTAGGACGCTGATATACAGAGGGAATTTCGTAGCCAAAATATCGAGGAACCAATAGAGAATGATTCCAACAGAGCTTGATGCTTAGAGGAAAACAGGTCACGAATACCGGCGTGGGTGAGATGGGCAGCTGTCAAAAATAGCGACGTGAAAGGGGAGAGCAAGGAGGGGGGAGGGAGGGGGGAAATGGAGAGCGATGGAAGCCGAGGGAGAGATGGAGGGAGAGGGAGAGAAATGGAGGGATGGGGAGATGGAGGAAAGGAGGGAGGGGGTAAAGGACAAGCAGAGACTGAGGAGAGAATATTTTACATAACAATGGGCAATAGCAAGAGATGCCTTATAACTATTAAACTCTGCCACTCGCACAAACGTTAGGTGATACTGGATATTAGTCTTGGACATATTTAGCTATATTATTTCTCCATCCCTAAGCAGCTTTTATTCTTCAGACAACCTAAGAGCACAATGTAACATCTGGCGTATTTGTGAGGGAAGATGAGAGAGACTGGCTGTTGTGGTCTACACGTAGTCAGGAAAGCTACAACGTAGGACAGATTTAGCAGTTTATTTCATCCTTATGCAAGATTTTTCGTGCTAGTCAACCTCAGGGCACGAGTAACAACTGGCGTGTCTGTGTGAGGGAAGATGAGAGAGTTGACAGTTGTGGTTTACACGCGAAGCCAAGCATGTGCTCCTGTCAGCTAGCGTCTGTGATTCTTGTTAACATTTACAGAGTCCATGTTACGGATCGCCTTCTTGATAACGCGTCCTTTTTAAAGTTTCATTGCTATCTAAAAAAAAAAAATAAATAAATATTGTTTTGGAGGACTGTTGCTTAATACAGTTCCATTACTTGCTGTAAATTTGATCCTCCATTTTCTTCCAGTACACAGTACCAGCTGTATATAGAAATTACACCCCTGACTTAAAATGGTGCATACAAACACGTGTCAAAATGTTTTCATGCTTCTACGCCCCTTGTCAAATCATATTCTGGTGACGAGACATGCTAGTGTGTGTTAAGGTGCGTGTGCTTGCCTGTGCGTCTTGTAGAATCATGTAGCAATAGTGTGTCAAGGTGCGTGTGTTTGCCTCTACGTCTTGTAAAATCATATGCTAGTGACGGGACATGCAGGAGTGTGTTAGGGTGCGTGTGTTTGCCTTTACGTCTGGTAAAAACATATGCTGGTGACGGGACATGCAAAAGTGTCTCAGCGTGCGTCTACATGCTTCTCTTGTCTCCCTGTCTGCTTCACTGCCTGCCGAGCCTACCTCTTCCAACAACACGGAACACTGGAGGATATTAATATTCCAGTCAACGCAGGTGCATGTGCGTGCGTGCGTGTCATCATCATTATTATCATCGTCGTCGTCGTCGTCGTTGTCTTCCTCCTCCTCCTCCTCCTCCTCCTCCTCCTCCTCCTCCGTGGCTGTGTCTCCCTGCAGGGCAACACTTTACAAAAGGTGGTGTTCGTGCTGGCTGACGATACATCCTGAAACCTTCCTTAAATACCTTGCCTAATGGGTCAAAGTATCCTCGTGTGTTACTAAGGCAAACTAAACGGATAATAATATAGCACTTAAAGCAACAATAAGGTGTGATACGCAAAATAATTGGCTTAAGAAGAAGTGTTGCGGTGTGCCATGCCAACGAGAGGGGCATAAATGGTGTGTCGTGTGGTCGTAAAGCTTAGTTAGTTACCGGGAACATCACCCACACTGTTAACGCCAAGCCTTTCTCCTCCCTGTCAATGCCGCCGTCACCACCTTTTCCTCCCTCCTCTTGTCTTCATTACCTGTCAGCCTTCGTCCCCAGGTGCTGAGGAGGAGCCTACACGTGGTGGCACTGTGCACTCATAGTTTCCTGCACCTGGCCATGAGAAGGGCCTTGGTCTGACTCTTGTGAGAAGCTGTCTACCACACTGGGGTTACGGATATCTACACGTTGCATGTACTGTACTGTACCTGTACGACGGTCCCGTAGGAGCAGTTTCTGATTGTGGTTGACGGGTCTGCTCAGCTAGACTAACCGATGTTAAGCAACAACCTGCTCTGTCTACCCGTCCGTCTGACTGCCTGTCTCATCCTTTGAGTCTCCTGTCCATTGGCAATAGCCACCATGCATTTCAGATAGCAGAACCCTCAGGCACATTAGTCATGCAGACATATCACTCGTATCTTCCTCATCTTCTGTTGCCATCATGCACTTCGGTAAACAGACTCTCCATGCACACCCTCCCCACGGCGAGGTGCAGGGAAATATATGGAGGTTTGGCTCGCGGATGCATGTCGCAGCTGCTCCACCCAGGGTGTCCAACGCCACCACGCACAGGCTTCTCATCAGCGCCAGGCAAAACATATAGGAATATATAGTATGCAGGCAAGAAAGCAATCTAGTTGGCTGGCAGGCTGACAGGTAGGCAGGTGGTGTTAAAAATAATATACAGTTAAAAAAAAAAAATAGGAAAAGGTGACAAAAGAGGCAAGGAATACACAGTAAAATCTGAAAAAAAAAAAAAAAAAAAAGACAAAGAAGGCAAGAAATGTACAATGAAAAAAAATGACAGAGGAGGAAATATATATACACTGACGATGACAAATTTCTGGCCAGGGATGCCCCCTTCCTACTGCTGTATACCCAGGTAAGAGGGTAGAGGGGGACGAAACGACCTCCACCCCAACCCCCCCATACCCCTACCCACCCATCCCCCACCCGTCATTCTTAACTCGCAGTTACATCTGAAGCTGATTTCCTGCTTAACATTCTTGGTGCCACTGCTGATACAAACATAAAACACTGGGACGTGTTACAAGTATATAATATAACCATCAACACGCCGCAGCAAGAACACAATGCTTTATGATGGTGACGGTAAAACAAACACGTTAACATCGGCCAACTCAGGCCTCGTGTGTTTGGTGCACCGCTTAGCACACACACACACACACACACACACACACACACACACACACACACACACACACACACACACACACACACACACGCACGCACGCACGCACGCACGCACGCACGCACGCACGCACGCACGCACGCACGCACGCACGCACGCACATGTACGCACCCGAGGCACGAGGCCTGGGATGGCCGTGGTTAACGTTTTTGTTTTAGTGTCAACTTTTGAATGCATTAATTTCTTGCTGCAGCGTGTTCATAGTTCTAATATATACTTTTGACCTATCCTAGTGTTTTATGTTTGTGTATTAGTAATGTGACTATCAGTGTAAAGTATGAGGTTAGCTTGAGATGTAACTGCCAGTTAAGAATGACGAGTGGAGGGTTGGGTGGGTTAAGGGTATCGGGGAGGGTGGGGTGCTGGGGTAGAGGCGGGTGGAGCTCGTTCCGTCCCCCCCTCCCGTCGTCTTCCCTGGGTATATAGGGGTAGGAAGGGGGCACCCCTGAGCAGAAAGTAATGATCGTGAGTGTACAATAGAATCAGCAAAACAAGAGGCAGACGAGAGAGGAAAGCCTAACATAAAGCTGAAGATGGGAGTAAAATCAAGAACCTAAGCAGGAAAACTTGGTGTTTGACAAAGTGAGGCTGACGGTGTTGACAATTCTTTATGACTTGTCTTTTACCTGCTCCTTTTTATTTTTCATATCTATTCATTCACTTTCATCTCTCCCTCATTCATTCCTTCATCTCTTATTCTTCTCTCATTAATTCATTCGTTTCCCTTTCTTCGTCAGCCATTTTTCACTTCCATATGTCCTGATGTGACTGGCTTCCTCCCACGTGCAGTGAGAAATCTTAGTAGTACTGGTAGCTGATACAGCCTCAAGTTCATCTGAAATGTGAACCCAGTAAACACCTGGCTAAAGTTACCCTTCTGCTACAGTCCACCATTACTCTTTTGGGGAATAGGGTGGCAACTGAGGGACGTTTGTGTGACCAGGCATCAGAGCCACGCGGTCTTATCGAAGCCACGAGGCCAAGACCCTCCTCTCCAGCACCTGTTATTGCTATGACAGGATTTACACAAAGAACAGCAAGCTTACCTGTATTTTTTTATGCAAGGCTGCAGATGAGAGAGAGATTCAGTCCTGTATTCTCGTCGTGTAAGGAGGCTCCCTAACACCTCTTCCTTAGCGATTTATCTTCCAAACCACTCATTAATATCCCCGGGTTTCCTCCTTATGTCTTTTCAATATCGACATAGATTGCATGAATAACACACAAGTATATAGTAACGGAGCAGAATTAGAAATAAATCGGTAAGGAGGAGGTGTTAGTAAGCTTCATAGCCTTACTAGGATACCACCCTCAGCCTGCAGTCCACCAGGTTCGCGTTTTAGACGAACCTGGAACTTCAAATTGTACTTCTAATCCTCGTCTCCTTCTTGTTCTTTTAAAAAAAATCTTAATTTACGACAGAAATAAGATCGTAAGTTTTTTTTCCAGCATCATCATCCCTGTTTCTACGACCTCCGACTCGCCTCCGTCTCTCTGTCATTACTCCACATTTTTTTTTTTTTTTTAATGCGAGGAAGATGGCACCAAAGGCCACGAGCCCGCAATAACTGTTCCTTCCAAGAGAAGAACAAAATACAAGAGAGAGTCAAATTCAAGATCCGATCATTTCGAGATGCCTGGACACACTGCGTTTAAAAGACTGGAGATCATAGGAAGCAGGAAATACAGACAGAGGGAGACAGTTCCAGACGTCATACTTCTTGTCCATGCTTTGAAATTTACTGCAGAAGTTAAAGATATTTTTTCCTATGTCTTTACTCTTGAGTTTGTACTTAAGTTGGCGCTTGAGTTGGAATTTAATTTGGCACTTGAGTTGGGACCATGTTTTGCACCTGAGTTGGCACTTAAGTTTGCTCTTGAGTAGGGACTTTTGTACGTAGGTTGGCCCTTGAGTTGGGACTTAGTTTGGTGCTTGAGTTGGGACTTAGTTTGGTGCTTGAGTTGGGACTTAGGCTGGCACTTGGGTTGGGACATACGTTGGCGTTTGAGCTGAGACTTAAGTTGGAGCTTGAGTTTGGACTTAAGGTAGCGCTTGAGTTAGGACGTGAGTTCGTACTTGTGTTAGGACTTAAGTTGGTACTTGTGTTTGGACCCAAGTTGGTACCTGTGTTGGGACTTGATTTGGCACTTGAGTTTGAACTTTAGTTGCTACTTGAGTTGGGATTTAAACTGACACTTGTGTTGGGACTTAAGTTGGCAATTGTAAAGTTGGCACTTGTTTTGGGACTTAAGTTGGCACTTGAGTCGGAGCTTAACACTTGAGTTGGCATTTAAGTCACCACTTGAGTTGGCACTTCAATTGTCACTTTAATTGACAGTTAAGTTGGGCCTTGTATTGGGATTTGAGTTGGGCCTTGAGTTGTGACTTGACACTTGAGTTGGCACTTGAATTGGCATTTGAGCTGACACTATTTGGCACTTGAGTTTGCACTTAAGTTGACATTTGAGTTGGCACTTTTGTTCACACTTAAGTTGGCACTTACATTGACACTTGAATTTGGCACTTACGTTTTTATTTTCTCTTATCATACTTCAGAACCACAGGTGTTTAGTGATAAAGTGGACGGGCGTTTGAACCGAGTGTGAGACACAAGTGTTGTTGGCGTCACTTCATAGGCTGTTGCTTGGATTTGCTGGATTTCCCTCCATTGTCCTCCTTACTGCGATCTTGCCTTGTTCCCGCTGCACCCTCCAAAGGTATGCTATTTGGCTTCTGCTAATTCTGTACTCGTTTTACTCTAACTTGGCCCAAATTTTCCATCCCTCCAACCTGAATGCTGAGTTGTAGCAATAGATTAATGCTAGAAAATGTAAGTCACAAAAAGTGGTATGGAAAGGGAGCCGTAGCGTTGTCCGTTTCTGCCAATGACCCATGTGAAGTAAGCTGCAAAAGGACGAAAATTTGGGCCATTTACAATGAAAAAATAATATACTGCGTGATACAATGATAATCTAGGACGTTGTGGAGAGTTGAGAAGTTTGTGGTTTGCAATAGAGGGACAGGAAGACAGAGACAGACAGATAGAAGACAGACAGACGCAGGGTAAGGAGACAGACAGAGGAGACGAAGCGTCGCGTTATTATGAGTGTAGTTGACTTCATAGAACATTGCATTATAGTTGTGCCCAAACTTTAATAGCACGTCGTCTTATGTATAACCAAAGTCGTTTGACGTGTAGTGAACTAACACACACACACACACACACACACACACACACACACACACACACACACACACACACACACACACACACACACACACACACACACACACACACACACACACACACACACACACACACACACACACACACACACACACACACACACACACACACACACACACACACACACACACACACACACACACACACACACACACACACACACACACACACACACACACACACACACACACACACACACACACACACACACACACACACACACACACACATACATAACCACACACAACCACATACTCGTATAACCACACACACACACACACACACACACACACACACACACACACACACACACACACACACACACACACACACACACACACACACACACACACACACACACACACACACACACACACACACACACACACACATACTCGTATAAACACACACACACACACACACACACACACACACACACACACACACACACACACACACACACACACAAACACAAGTATTCTATGATGGGCCTTGCTGATAGAGGTGTGTGTGTGTGTGTGTGTGTGTGTGTGTGTGTGTGTGTGTGTGTGTGGTGAGGTGGGCAGGTTGCCATGGTAACACAGATGCCCTGCACCAGCCAAGCTAACACCATACGTATTGCCCACTGAGTCTCACACTTTATATAAAACATCTCTGTACTCATATCTGATCCCAATATTGCAGTTTTTTTTTTTTCATCACAATACGGTAAAACATACTCGAACTTGATTTTTGAAAATGATCCATGAATATTAAAGTTTTCTGTGGCAAGAAATGAAGAAGGTGTTTGGTGGTGGGGTGGAGTGGGTGTCTAGCGGTGCATTGTGGTGAGACACATACACCCACAGGCACATAATTACACAAACTTACACACACACACACACACACACACACACACACACACACACACACACACACACACACACACACACACACACACACGTACAAATACACACACGTACACTGAGGAAGGGTGAGGCAGAGACTGGCAGGGAGAGGCAGAAACGGGTGGGAAAAAGCAGGGAGAGGGAGGCAGAGCCAGGGTGAGGCAGGGAGAAGCACTGCAGTGAATATAATGTGTCTGTGTTTTTGTCTTTAGCTGTAGGCAATGACGGAGAGAGAGAGAGAGAGAGAGAGAGAGAGAGAGAGGGGGGGGAGGGGGATCACACAGACGTTTCGATCCAGAAAAGCTGGTCAAACCTTAGCAGAAAAAATTATATCTTGGCCATAAGAAGGGATTTTTTTCATGACAGTTTTTTTTAATACACACACGATTGTGAACAGGCATAAGAGTAACTACGTATACACACACACACACACACACACACACACACACACACACACACACACACACACTCTCTCTCTCTCTCTCTCTCTCTCTCTCTCTCTCTCTGCTGCTCCAAGGAAAGTCATCAAACGTCACTATAGCTGTGGTACCCTCCGTCTGAACCTACTTTCTACCCACTGACCTACTCTCCCCATTCCTCTCTCATTTTCCGCAGTCTCTTCCCACTCCCCTTCCACTGCCACTCTCCCCACTCCCCTCTCATTCTCCCCACTCTCCCCATTCCCCTCTCACACTCCTCACACCCTCTCTCATTTTCTGCAATCCTTTCCCACGTCCACTCTGCCTACTCTCCCCACTCCCCTCTCACTTTCCCCACTCCCTTTCCCGTCCGACTCTCCCCATTTCAATATAGTCTTGTGTGTGTGGGGGGGGGATGAAGGGTGGCATACGGATGTGGGGGGGTGTTGTAGAAATGCGTGTTCATGGGCGCCTACGTGTGTGTGTGTGTGTGTGTGTGTGTGTGTGTGTGTGTGTGTGTGTAGAGGGTGGTTGAAGGGTGGCATACGGATGTATGGGGGGGGTGTTATAGAAATGCGTGTTCATGGGCGCCTACGTGTGTGTGTGTGTGTGTGTGTGTGTGTGTGTGTGTGTGTGTAGAGGGTGGTTGAAGGGTGGCATACGGATGTATGGGGGGGGGTTATAGAAATGCGTGTGTTCATGGGCGCCAAGGGTGGCAGTACGGTACGGTACGGAAAAAATATCATAATTCCGATAGTTTAAAAATACCGCACCGTAGTTTCGTTGCATACATAAAGAACCGTACCGTACTGGTGCGATAAAATGAAATTTCGTTCCGAACTTTCGTACCTAATTTCGTACTGTACGTCTGCCATTACGTTTCTGTGAAAATTAATCGATAATATAAATTATTTTTGCAAGCAATTCCTCGTCCAGTTTCAATACTCACTTATTATATTTGTGTTTTTTGCTGTTAGTGGAAATTATATATTAAGTGTGTGTGTGTGTGTGTGTGTGTGTGTGTGTGTGTGTGTGTGTGTGTGTGACCTAACATTTGATTTACATTCATATGGCAATGGGATTAAATAAAATTAAGGATTACTGACTTGGATTGTACTAGAATTTTCTGTGAAAAATTGTGTTTAAATCAGACTATGATAAAAATCAACCACTTAACGGGTCAAGTAGCAATGCTGCAGCCGGCCCTACAGTAAATACCTAATCCAAATCATTATTTATATACTATTGTATAATCAAATCTATAAATTAATCACTTAACTCTGTAGGCCTACAGTGGGCAAGGAATATACGAGATACGTACAGCAAAACAAATGTTAAATAATAGAAATATACTGTATATAATAACCATTATCATATGCTTCTCGTAATTACTTACATGTCTCCCATCTAAAAGTATACACTATTCTATGTTCATTATAGCTTGACCAGAAATATTACCTTATAAGTCTGTAACACACACACACACACACACACACACACACACACACACACACACACACACACACACACACACACACACACACACACACACGCTAAAACATAAGGTTATATCTTAAAACATTGGTCAGGGAAACAATTAGGTTATCCTATCTACAAGTCAGTATTTGTCATCTGGATTATTCTGGACAGTGGACAGTCACATTGGAATAATTAAGCACGGCAATGGGTACGGAAAAGGCACGGAAAAAAAAAAGTAATTTCGTACCGTACCGTACTTAAAGAAATGTCGTACCGTAATTTGGCACCGTTCTTACTGGTGAAAAAAATACCATACCGTACCGTACTTCCCTACAGTACCGTCCCGTACTTTTGGGGCGCCTACGTGTGTGTGTGTGTGTGTGTGTGTGTGTGTGTGTGTGTGTGTGTGTGTGTGTGTGTGGAGGGGGGAGGGGAGAGGAAGAGGAGGAGGAGGAATTATAGAGGAAAGAGTACATAAAGAGAAGAATGCAAGGAAGGTGGAAGGAAGAATGTGGAAAGGAGCAGAGAGGAGAAAGAAAAGATGAAGTTAAGGGGTATATGGAAAAGAGAATGGAACAGAGAGGGATACATGAGAGAGAGGGGAGAGAGAAAGAGAAACAACAGGAAAGGGAAGGAAAAGAAAGCAAAAGGGAAAAAAGAGGAGATGAAAGGGGGAAAGGAGGTAGGATACAGGAAAGAACACAGACGACATAAGAAAGAGGAAGTGTAAGGAGATGTCGAAAAGAGAAGAAGAGGGAAAGAAATACCGAAATAGAAAACGCTAGTTACATGGATAACTGATATATTTTTCGTTCCTGGACTAGGCACATTTTACCCCTCTCCTATTCTGTCCTACTTTAGCCTAAACCAACCCATCCTAACCTACTTTTCTCTGCCCTACACTACCCTACCCCAGCCTACCCTGCCCTAGCGTTCCCTACCCTATCCTACCGCTGAGGTCTCCTGTAGGGATACCCGTTCTTCGGTTTTTGCCAGGCTTAGGGAGGTGGAGGAGATTAAGGTGTTGGACATCCGTTCTGGGGGCGGAGAGACTTACAACATCCCTTTGTCTTGTTGTAAACTTTGGTCTACCCTTTCCCTGTCATGACACTTCTCCGGAGTCGATAATATTCCCCATGCAGTGCTGAGGTACCTGGATGATGAAGCAGTGTCCTTCCTCCTGAGTCTTATAAATAGAATTTGGAGAGATTCGTCCACTCCTGCTTCTTGGCGGTGGGCTGTTGTCCTACCGTTTCACAAGCCAGGTATTGCAGGTCACCATCTTGGTTTGCGTGGTAGGTTGCCTTTACTGATTATGGAATTTTTCCGTATTGGTGCCACCTTGTTTCCCTCATATCCTCAAGAGGAGGGAGTGCCTCAAACTAGTGTCCTTAGTGTCACCGTCTTTGCTAAAGTTCAGGAAGATTTTGTTGGCTCTGTTCCGGAGGGAGTGTCTGCCTCGCCGTATCCTCGCTATCCACATCCGTTTGGGTACAGGGTGAAGGCTGCCATGGGGGATGTGGATGTTCCAACCTTTCTTGTTTGTCCTGTGCGTGTACCAAGGATGGCTCCCTGGCTCCTCTCAGGGGTGCAACCGTGTGTTTACTTTCCTGAGAGAGGGGCCTTTCTTTCCTCACAGGCGGCTCTTTGCTATTTTTTTAGAACATGCTTCCTCTCACAGTGTCTCGATTCTCGTATGTACTGATGGATTGAAATCCCGTGAGGGGACAGGCTTGGGTGTTATATTTCCCGATTTCATTCGTGGTAGGAGTCTTCCCCCATCGTATCTACTTTTATCGCAGAACTTACTGCTATTTTACTCGCAGTCAAATTGATATTTAGCTTCCCTCCTGTTTGTTATACAGTTTTTAGCGACTCTGCCGATCTCCATTTTGTGTTTTCCCGTCCAATCCTCTTTTGTTGTCTACAGTGTTTTAGAATGGCTGTGCTTGCTAGGGACTGCTTTGTGGTTTTGTACCATTGTGGGCAATGAGCATGCTGACGCTCTGGCAAAGGCTGCTGCCTCTCGCCCATCCTCACCTCTCCCCTGCCTCGCTCAGTGATATTCATCTAACCACTCACTGTTTGCTCCCACTGGCAGAGTAGGTGGGATGCGGTGGGGGCCAACAAAATGTGTGATATTTGTGGGTAAACGGGCCCCTTCATTTGCCGAGGTCTGAATGCAGGTGGGAGACGGCTTTATGCTGGCTCCGAATGGGCCATTCCTGGTTCTCTCATTGATTTTTAATGGAGGACTCTCCCCCTACTTTCTGTGTGGAATGCTTCGTCCCCCTGACTCTTCGGCTTTTGCTGATGGTGTCCACTGTTGGGGAATTGCGCCATCGTTACCTCTCTGAGCACCGGGCAGGAGAGGGATTGTAGTCTTCTGTTGGTACTTGGAGAGGATGCTTGTTGTGGTGGAGGGGGAAACCTTTGCTTGGTGTAGGCAGCTGCACTACCGTGTAAAATTTAGTATACAGTGGTTTTAGTGTTCTTAGTGTTTTAGTGTTTTTCTTGTTTTAATTATGAATTGTATTTTGTGTGTGTGTGTGTGTGTGTGTGTGTGTGTGTGTGTGTGTGTGTGTGTGTGTGTGTGTGTGTGTGTGTGTGTGTGTGTGTGTGTGTGTGTGTGTGTGTGTGTGTGTGTGTGTGTGTGTGTGTATTTCATCTTTTCGAGTGCTTTTATTCTCGTTGTCGTCCGGCGGCATATGACCCTGGTTGTTGTATCGCCAGATTTTATTGTATATACTTATTCAGTTCAATTTACCCTACCCTACTCTTCTCAACCCTACACTAGCCTACCTCAGCCTACCCTACCCTACCCTGCCATTGCCGACCCAACTCTACCCTACTTTAACCTACCCTCCCCTGTACAGCCCTTTCACCACTACATTACTTTTCCTGTTTTCTTCTCTCTACCTTCGGATGATTTTCTTCACCTCTACAGTAGAGAGAAATTTCGAACTGGAAGGGTTAAATACTGCCATCATCAACCCCATCTCTATCAGGGGATCTCCTAAGCTGAATAAAATCATGCGGTCAGCTAGGACAATGTAAATAAGTTGTTCTCGGCTTGAAAGATTAAATGATTCTGTCCCGTCATCCTAAGAGGGTTTTCTGAAGCTGTAGGATATCGTCAGAAGCTAGCAAAGAGTAAAAGTGACATCCGCAAACCGAGAGCTCTGCGTCCAGCGCTCCGCGGTTCAAGTCCCAGAGGTGGACAGATGTTTTGACGTGTAGACGTTACCAGGGCGTAGCTTGGTGGCCTACCCTTTAATATTCTGGACTAATGGTGGTCTAGCCTCGTGCCCCTGCGATCCACCTCATAAACAAAAAAAAAATAAAATAAAAAGGAAAGCCAAGGGTCATGAATGAACTAAAGGACTGAACTAAGCGGAGAAGAACAAAAATCGTAGAGAAGATCGCCCCAAATTTGATGAGACAGTGTAGTATAACTGAGTGAAATAGGCGTTGGATATGACGGAACTAAACGGCAGTTATACCCACCTCTCTTCTGTACCCTACACTACCCTGATTCAGCCTACCTTACCCTACCCAGCCCTACACTACCCTACCCAGCCCACCACCACCCAGCCCTATCTTACCCTGCCATAACCTATCCTACCCTCCCCAACGCAACCATAACCTACCCATGCTTACCCTCGCCTGCCCTAATCGACCCACCTCTATTCAACCCTGCCATAACCGACCCATCCCTACCCTACCTCGGCATAATCAGCCCAATCTAACCTCACTCTGTCAAAACCGACCCGATCCTACCCCACCCTGCCAAAACCAACCCTGTCCTACTCCACCCTGCCAAACCCGACCAACCCTTCCCCACCCTGCCAAAACTGACCCAATCCTACCCCACCCTGCCAAAACCGACCCAGTCCTACCCCACCCTGCCAAAACCGGCCCAATCCTACGCCGTCCTGCCAAAACTAACCCAACCTTACCCCACCCGGCCATAACCGACCCAACGCTACCCCACCCTGCCACAACCGTCCCATCCCTACCCTACCTTAACCAAACCAGTCTTATCTAACTCATTGTCCACATTAACACTTTTTTCCATATTCATCTTTCTTCCTCCAGACGATTTTCTTCAACTCTGGAGAGAAATTTCGTACTGGAGGGGTTAGATACAGTCACCATCAACCCCTTCACTACGAGGGGATCTCCTAAGCTGAATAAAATCGTCCGGTTACCTAGAACAAAGTAACTAAGTCATTCTCTGTCTGAAGGGGTTATTGTGTCTGTCCCATCATCCCGAGAGGGTTTCTTTAAGCTCCAGGAAATCGTCTAAAGGTAGCAAAGTGTAAACATGACGTCAGCACTTGTTCTAGGCGCCACAGATCGAGTCCCGGAGGTGAACAAAGGTTTTTATATCATATAGACGTTTTATATTTTATATTTTGCAACTTTCAGAGGCATTTACTCAGCTTTAGGAGTCTTATGGATAGGCTCAATCAAACGTATCGAACCTCCCATGTTAGAAAAAATAGCTTACAGAAATGCGTCCTCGTACTGAAGGGGCGGAATGGACAGATCGAGTGACTAAGATATTGAATTATGTATATGACTGGTTTCGTTGTTATTTCTATTATTATTATTATTATTATCATTACTATTATTATTATTATTATTATTTCAGGCAAATGTCCCAGGCTTCTAGACTGGCTGACTAGCGAATATTATTAAGTCTCCCGTGGCTCCGTGCTCCTTCCACTCAAGAGCCTGCACTTCACGCATTCCACGCACAAGATGGCGCCACCGCTGCATTCCTGCGAAGACGAGAGGTCAAGAGGACGACACTTGCTTTTTGTTTGTTTGTTTACTGTAATTGCTTAAAGTTGTGATCCCTCCAACTTGAATGCTCAGTTGTAACTATAGATAACTAGAATACGATGCTAGTCACGAAGAAGGGCTATGAAAAGATACAGAGCTCGTAGTATTGGCTGGATGAATCACTCTTGCGTGATAATCAAAGACGGTGAATAAAACCCACACTTGTAGACGAAGAATATAATTACCAAACAGTTTCGGTGGACACTGCCACCATCTTCAGTGGTCAAGATAGTGAGAGGGAGTGACATAATGACTATTCAAGGGTTCCTTTTTATGCGTGTGTGTGAAAGGGTGGGGTAAAGGTGAGGTGGGGTGGGGTAGATTGTAAGCGGGGATTAACCCAAGGGGGATTTTGGGGGGGACATTACCGGACAGGTCAGGTGTAATTCCTATCTGACCTTACCTGTGTCGTAGCAGGAAGGAATTACACCTGACCTGTCCGGTAATGTCCCCCCCAAAATCCCCCTTGGGTTAATCCCCGCTTACAATCTACCCCACCCCACCTCACCTTTACCCCACCATTTCACACACACACGCATAAAAAGGAACCCTTGTATAATCAGTATGTCACTCCCTCTCACTATCTTGACCACTGAAGATGGTGGCAGTGTCCACCGAAACTGTTTGGTAATTATAGTCTTCGTCTACAAGTGTTGGTTTTATTCACCGGCTCGTAGTATTTTTTTCTTTTAACTAAGATACATGAAATAAGCTGCAAAAATACGAAAATACGAGCTTACTTAATGTAAATGAATTATAGTACGTTCAAGATGGAGGGAAGGCATTTTGTATTTTGTTTGTGATGTTATAGTGTCTCTCAGGATCCTAGGATCCTCTCTCGGCTGAACCAAATTGTCTGGCGTCAGCTGGAACATGATGCTAGAGTTATGTCGGTCGTGAGGGGGTTAATGGTGACGGTATTGACACTGTCAGGCTCCTATGACTCACTCAGTCGAATAAAATCGTCTGAGTCAGCTGAAATGGGGTACTAGAGTTGTCCCAAGCACCAGAGGGTTAAGATTCTTAACCCTCTGGTGCTTGGGACAACTCTAGTATTCCATTCCAGCTGACAGACGATTTTGTTCGGCTGAGTGAGTCATAGGAGCCTGACAGTTACTACACTGTCACCATTAACCCCCACATGACCGGCATAACTCTGGTATATCATGTTCCAGCTGACGCCAGACAATTTGGTTCAGCCGAGTGGGTCTGGGGCCTGGGGGGCACTAAATGAAAATATCCAAAAAATATTAAAGGGGGGGCTATATCAATTTTGCCACAGGAGGTATACCAAAATTGGACTTTTTAATAAAACCCCCTCCTCTCTCACTCCCTGTGTTTTGTATATACCCCTCTCTGTCTGCCTGTGGTGTGTCTGTCCCACCCTCTGTGTGTGTGTGTGTGTGTGGTGTGTCTACTGTGTGAAGGTGGCTGTGTACGTGTCTTGTGTGTGTGTGTCTACTGTGTGAAGGTGGCTGTGTACGTGTCTTGTGTGTGTCTACTGTGTGAAGGTGGCTGTGTACGTGTCTTGTGTGTGTGTGTCGATGTGTGTATGTATGTAGTAGTGTGTGTGTGTCTTGATGTGTGTATGTATGTAGTAGTGTGTGTGTGTCTTGATGTGTGTTGTAGTGTGTGTGTGTGTGTCTTGATGTGTGTTGTAGTGTGTGTGTGTGTGTGTGTGTGTGTCTTGATGTGTGTATGTATGTAGTAGTGTGTGTGTGTCTTGATGTGTGTATGTATGTAGTAGTGTGTGTGTGTCTTGATGTGTGTATGTATGTAGTAGTGTGTGTGTGTCTTGATGTGTGTATGTATGTAGTAGTGTGTGTAAGTGTCTTGGTGTGTGTGAGCTGAAGTGTAAGTATGGGGCCTTGTGGTTTTAAGGAAAGCCTGCTACGCAAACTTCCCTCAGCCACATTTTAAAGAAACCTCTATCACACCGGGACTTGAACCCGGGTCCTCCTGATCAGCAGGCCAGCACCATGCTGACCATGCTACCGCGGCCCCACAAGGATAGCGGCTAAAACTTCTACTGTATTTTATTTCTTTACATGTTACAAAAAATGGGAAATTGGACAACATGCACAGACTAAACTAAATTGTCATGTACCTATTAATGTCGCTTTAGGAGGAGATATCTCGAAATTTCCTGAGCTACTTGGAATACCTAAGCCTGCAGTTTAATGCTAATCATGAACAAGTGCTATGGAAAGAATATAGAGCAGTTGCTACTTATATAAAGGGAGAAAGTAAAAACTGCAACTTAGACTGCTATCCAACGGCAGGACTTAAACGATTAACCATATATTACATAAACTTAACACACTGAGTGACACAGAAACTAAACATATGATACAAATTCTTTAATGAAACTTATAATGAGAGTACAAATGACAAAATATACACTGCACAGGAAGACAGTATATACAGTACTCAGTGGTCATACTCTGAGAATGAAAGCCTATCTGTTGTACCGATTTATAAACGGAAGAGATGAATCGCTAAATTTGATCCACAGTAAAAAATAATAATAATAATAATAATGAATACATAAAACAATAAAGACAAACCATATAGACTACATGTCCACCCTAAACTGACAAAAACCTGGCATCTCTCCACCTTGAATGCTGAGCTGTTTCTAGAGATAAAGACTAGATTATCATGCAAATCACAATGAAGATCTATGGGGAGGATGCAAAACCATAATACTGTCTTATTCTGCCACTTAGATACAGGAACTAAGCAGCAGAAGGACTAAAATTTGTCAAGGTGAGCCAACTACAATGACACAGATGAAGTCTGAGATTATATAATGTGTAATCATGAACTGATTGCATCATTCAGTAAAGATTACAAAAGGAAAAGCTATCAAATCTGAAAGTGTAAGTACTATACAAGATATGATTAACCTTGTACATCCATATTCTGAGATATGCTTCCTATATCATAGCCTACACACAAATTCATCCCCCTCAACAGTAATGGTATATTCCTGCTGTCTCCTGACTTCCAATCAACTTATGAAACCTCTCTCCTAATTACAGTACAGTAATATGTTAATGAAGGCTGCTAGTAATTACCTTCAGTATGATAATTCTTATTTAAAGGTAGCAGCAATGGCTAATGAAGGATGTAAGGTATGCAGTCCTTCCAGTTCAATATACTATATCTCCAATCAGGCTTTATCCAGTGTCTCTCCTACACATGTTAATACCTTCAGTCTTCACTAGTTTAACTCACAGAGCAGGGATTTTTTTTTTTTTTCATGCCATCTCATGATTATATTTAGCTTTGTATAGACTTCTGGAAGTGTAGGGGTTAGGCACAGCCTCACTGAACTCCTGCAATAGCAGAGACTTTGCATAAGTTGAATAAAATTGCCTTCTGGCACTATGAATAAACTGAAAAGGGCATCACAGGGATTGCAAGAGTTAAAGGGACTCGCGGAGTTTATATCCCCGATGTAAACAAACTACCCATTACAGTTTTTACACACATCCCCTCATTTTTTCCAGCCAATTAACCTACTATGCCTGCCCATGTACAGGATCACATTCGACCTTAAAACCTAAACAGATGGTGTGAATATCAGGGGATTTAAGTAGCACTGCTTACTCGAGTTTAAAGGGACATCTTGGTCACCTGGAGATACACACCGCCGTATATCATCCTTATAGCTAATAATTACAACTTACATCAGCCGACTACACCTCTCGATAATGACAGCAAACACTGATAAACACATGGGCATAAGAATTACCATAATAAGAAGTAGACTAACACCGTAAAGAATAAAATCTTCACTCATCTCCAGCATCTCTCAACGTTGCTCCCATAATGCACCAGTGACGTCACACTTCAAATTAAACATTTACTTATTAAATTTTAAGAAGAAAATTTCGTGAATATATTATCAGTCTTTTAAACATTAATTTTCGTGCAAACTGAATAGAGAGGTAAGTAAAGTGTTTCTTGTTAAATTAAAGATAACCCCATGAATCAGTGGCATCATCATCTCTCTCTGAAATTCCATACAGAGTACCAGAGTAGGATCACTATTTACTGTCCTGCCGATATATCTCTACAGTTTTACAAGGGGATTTAAAAATAAACGGCCTGGTGGTGGTGGCAGGGGATAAAATTTTGCGATACCAGTCTCTAATCTGCTGCCATTCCCTACAGAACCTGAGCATAATAGAAGAGAAATTAGCCCAGGTTGATGCAGCAATTCTTAACTCAAAATTGCCCCAAGAACAACTTTCTGAAGTTTGTCAAACATTTCATGCAACACCCTGTATGGGAAATTTGGATAAAATATTGGTGAAAGAGAGAGAGATTGTCCAGGTGCTTGAGGGTGCGAAAGTGGATGTATGTGGAATAACTGAAACAAAATGGAGAGGAGAAAGTGTGAGAGAATGGGAGTATGGATGGGGTATATGTGCAGGAGTAGGTGAGAATGAGAGGGCAAAGGAAGGAGTATGTATAGTTGTGAGTAAAAGATGGAAGAGTAGCATAAGACAGTATGGATCAGTTGGGTCAAGGATTGTGTGGGTAAAGTTGAAAGTTGGAATACAAATGTGGGCGATTGTGTGTGTGTATGCACCAACGCAAGATCGTGCTAGAAGAGTGAGAGAAGAGTTCTGGACAAATGTGGAAGTGTGCATGGAAAAGTTTGGAAGGAATGAGAGAGTGTTTTTGATTGGTGATATGAATGGTAAAGTTGGGAATGTGAAGGTGGATGGAATAGTTGGTGAGTGGGGTGTGCCTGCTGAGATAGATGAGAATGGGAGTGCGTTAGTGGACATTTGTGCTGGGAGGGGGTTGGTGATAGCCAATACCCTCTTCAGGCATAAAATGATCCACAGGTATACATGGCGAGTGATGAGAAGGGTGGGTGGTGAACTGAATGAAAGGAAGGCAATGATTGATTATGTGTGTGTGGATGAAAGGATGCGAAGATGTGTAAAGGATGCAAGAGTGTATAGAGGTTGGGGGAGTGGACTTTCTGACCACTACTTGGTGGTGGCCAGAATTAGGATTCAAGTAAGATGGAGGAATAGAAGAAGGGAAAGACGAGAGGAAGGAGTAGTTGCAAGGAGAGTGGAAAGGTTACAAGAGGATGAGAAAAAGGCAGAGTATAAGAGAGAAGTGGAGGAACGATTGGGCAAATATGAATTGGAGCAGATGGGAGACGTGGAAGGTGTGTGTAGGATATTTACAGAAGAAATATGTGCAGCATGTGATGTGGTGTGTGGAAGGAAGAGAAGACAGAGGGGGGGTGCAAGGAACGGCGTGGTGGACTGAAGAGGTGAGACAGGCTGTGGCACAAAATAAGAAAGCATACAATGAATGGATGAGAAATAGGGGCGTGGAAGAAGTTGAGAGGCGGAAGAGAGAGTTATATGTAGAAAGAAAGAAAGAGGTTAAAAGATTAGTAAGAGAGAGTAAGAAGAGAGTGGATGAGGAATTTGGAAGGAATTTGAGTGTAAAGTGGAGGGACTGTAAGAAAATGTTCTGGAAAGAGGTGAAAAGAGTAAGACAGGGTGGAAGTGAAGTTAGCAGGGGAGTGAAAGATAAAAATGGTAGATTACTAGTGGAGAAGGGAGAAAAAGTGAGCAGATGGAGAGAACACTTTAAGGAATTGTTGAACATAGAGGATGGAAGTAATGCGAGTATAAGTGGCTGGGGAATGGCTGGGAGGAGGAGGGAGGTGAGAAGACAGGAAGAAATCAGTAGGATAGAAGTTGTGGAAGCAATGAAGAAAGTTAAATCGGGGAAAGCCCCAGGAATTGATGGAGAGTGTGGTGAAATGCTGAAGCATGGGGGAGAGATAGTAGTAGAATGGATGTGGAAGATGTGCAGATTGGCCTGGGAGGAAGGTAGAGTCCCGGAGGATTGGAAGTCAGGTATAATTATTCCCTTGTACAAAGGAAAAGGGGAAAAAGAAGTGTGTGGTAATCAAAGGGGCATTTGTCTTCTTAGTATAATAGGAAAAGTGTATGGTAGGATACTTATTGACAGAGTTAGAGAAAGAACAGAGAAATTAGTTGGAGAAGAACAGGGAGGCTTTAGGAAGGGAAGAGGTTGTGTAGATCAGATATTCATTCTTAGATCTTGAGTGGAAAAGTTTCTAGAGAAGGGAAAGAAGTTGTATGCGGCTTTCATGGATTTGGAGAAAGCATATGACAGGGTGGATAGACAAGGATTGTGGAAAGTGTTAAGAATATATGGAGTAGATGGGAAGTTGTTGAATGCTGTGAAGAGTATGTACGATGGTGCGAAGGCTGCAGTGCGTGTGGATGGTGAACTAAGTGAATTTTTCTCTTTGAAAGTTGGGTTGAAACAGGGATGTGTCATGTCTCCATGGTTGTTCAATCTGTACATGGATGGGGTAATAAAAGAGGTACAAGGTAGGGTAGTGGATGTTGGAGTGGCCCTGGTGAAAGAGGATAGTGTCTGGAAACTCCCTGTACTGTTGTTTGCAGATGATACTGTGTTGTTGGGTGAAGACGAAGGGGAGCTGCAAGGCTTGGTGGATGAGTTTGGGAGAGTGTGCAAGAAACGGAATCTAAAGGTGAATGTAGGGAAGAGTAAAGTGATAGTCTTTGAGAGAGGTGAAGTCAGTGAATGTACAGCGAGGTTGGATGGTGAGGAATTGGAAAATGTGAGTACGTTTAAGTACTTGGGTAGTGTGATGAGTAAGGATGGAGGTTTGGAGGGTGAAGTGCTTGAAAGGGTACAGCAGGGAAGAAAGGTTGCTGGTTCTTTGAAAGCAGTGATAAGAAACAGGGAAGTGAGCATGGAAGTGAAAAAGTTACTACATGACAGTATTGTGATACCAACTCTAACGTATGCAAGTGAAGCTTGGACGTTGTTTAAAGGACACAAGTCAAGAGTGAGAGCAGTGGAAATGAGTTATTTAAGAGGAGCCTGTGGAGTCACATGGAGAGACAGGCTGACGAATGAGGATATAAAGGAGCGTTGTGGTGTGGATGTGGATGTGATAGGAAGCGTTATGAGAACACACTGAGGTGGTTTGGCCATGTGGAGAGGATGGAGGGTGAAAGACTGACGAAGAGAGTGTATGTGAGTGAGGTGGAGGGGGTAAGAGGGAGGGGGAGGCCGAGGATGAGATGGAGGGATGGGGTGGAGAGGTATATGAAAGACGGGGGTGTGAGTTGGGAGCAGGGCAGTGAAATGGCGGGGGACAGGGCGACTTGGAGGCGATTTGTTTGTGGCCACCCCAAACGGGATTGAGGCGTCTGGCAATAGATAGAGATAGATAGAAGATTAAATAACTAAAGCTAACACTGATTTGAACTAATACACATCTGGTCCACAGGTCGTGCTGGAGTCTGCTGCCTTGACGCTGCTTCCTTGCCACACTGGTCATACCCTGCTGAAGTTTGGTCTGCCCTGCCGTGAGAAGCCTGACGGTGGTGTGGTGTCTTCCCCTACTCTGAGATGCCTGGTGGTGGTGGTGGTGGTGGTGGTGGTGGTGGCGGCGGCGGCGGCGGCGGCGGCAGCGGCGGCGGCAGGGTGTCGTGTCTTCCCCAGCCGTGAGATGACTTGCTGCTGCTGCTGGTGATCTGCCCTGACCTGCCGAGAGAAGCCTGGTGGTGATGGTGTGATCTGCCTTGCAAGTCCAGGATGTTCTGTGGACAAATGCTACTTTTGAATGCATATTTTATATTGCTGTCTCTGTTAATGTATTTTGTACTGAAGTGTTAATAATGAAAACTTAAATTTTCTGTCTTGTTTCATTACCTTTTAAACTGTGGCTTTGACTTAATATAGGTGATAAGTATATTGCGCTCTGCAGTCTTGTGTGTTCTGGGGACGGCTTTTGTGATGAGCTAAGACATTCTGATCGCTTCACCAAATTACTACTCAGCCGTGTGATCAGTGGACATAAAAGATTATACAATACAATGATATACAGCTAAGCATAAAAAAGGTTATGGGAATTCTCCACCATGCAATCAGTGGACCTAAATTAAAGCCTATATTATAAAGCTAAGCCTGAAGAGGGTTGTGGGAAATAGATAATGATGCAGGGTAGACACTGGTAATGTTCACTGAGCCGTGCCCGCAACACACAAGAACTGGGTGGCGTAATATATGGACCACCTTGTATAATGAGAGGCCGTAAGTGTGTGCTGACTCACAAACTTGCCACCAATGCCCCGTCATAACTATTACTGTGTCTTGTAGGAAGCACAAAGAAAACAGGCCACAGAATACCTCCTTGTCTCTTGTTCCTCCTACACAAACATACACGCCTTTCTCTTTAACTTGGCACAGAGTTTTATTTAAAGCATACCAGAATGTCAGGCAGATCAGTAGCAGAAGTAGACAATACTACAGCCCTACATTCTTTCCACAGCACTCATTCGTGACTAACATCATATTCTAGTGATAACTATCGCTACTACTCGGCAAACTGTATGGAAACTATAAGCTATCTGTCTATCCATCTATCTATAGCCAGACGACTTAATCCCGTAAGAGGTGGCCACAAACAAGTGGCCTCTATGCCACCCTGTCCCCTGTCATTCTGCATCACTCCCCCTAATTCACACACACCCTCTCTCATATACATCCCAACTCCATCCTCCACTTATAAGTAATACATTAAAACAACCGTGAATTACTGCCGCACAAGCTGAGCCGTAATCATATCCAACACAAACACGAAGGAGCTTTAAAGAACAGAAAACAATACCTTGATAGCAGAAGACACTAAGACCACAAGTACTGACAGCCTACACCAAGAAACATAACTAATTTCAGTCAGAGACCAAGTGAATATGAGAGGCACACAGTTCATCACTTCAAGTCAAGATCCGTCCCACCTTTGTAACCTTATGTTGCGTCATCCTCTCCACAAACAAAATCGAACAACCGCCCAACACTACACAGAGTATCTTTGCAACATATCCCCTCCTCCACCCGACTCTACACTTCCCAGACACATTCACAAACTCACAAACACCCCAGCCAGCCAAAACTTTCTGCCAAACACATACATAAACACACAGACACCCCAGCCAGCCAAAACTTTCTATACCAAACACATACATACACATGCAAACACCCCAGCCAGCCAAAACTTTCTATACCAAACACATACATAAACACACAGACACCCCAGCCAGCCAAAACTTTCTATACCAAACACATACATAAACACGCAGACACCCCAGCCAGCCAAAACTTTCTACCAAACATCATCCTTCATGTGCCACCACCAGCCATACACCTTTCAGACACTACCGAACCCAGAGACACGAGCACACCAACCTTCCCTGCTACAATACTAACACAAAATATAACAGACATACAATCCCCTGTATTCATACTGCAAAGTGGCACCCCCACACCACAGCACACCTACTCACTTCCTGCACCACACCACCACAACACAGACAGTCCTTCAACATAGCACTGGGTTCACATCCAGAGGAGCCTAAGATGTAACAAGAACAACAACAACAACTCAGGCCAAGTAAGAGTGAAACGAGTATAGTTACGAAAGGAAAATTATTTCGAGTTATTTTGTAAGCGCCTCGGGTACACAGAGTTACAAGACCACAGGGAACGGACTGCATACCGAGGGTTATAATACTGTGGCGGCTTAGGGGGCTTTATACCACCTTTTCTTCAGTAATTTATTGTTCAACCGAGCGAGCGTAGAGAGCAAGCGATCGAGAACACTATGTGACGTGGTATAATAGGGTGGCAGAGAACAGCGCCAAGACTGTGTTGTCTAGGAAACTGTTAAAGCAACAACGGATCTATGGACATCATTAGAAACCTAGTAAAAAAATAACAGGAGTTACTTGAGGGACTTTTCTCAAAATTTGCCGTGCCAGTGCTGATAAAATGAAAATAAAAGTACCAAACTGAGCACCAGAACCGAGTTATTCTAGAAGTTAAAAGCTACTGCAGATCTGTTCAGACAGCTGGAAAGCTTATGAAGATGCAATTAGTACTACTTAAGTTAAAAAGACTTAGCATTTAACATCAAGCGAGATGGATGGATGGATGGATTGACGGATGGATGGACGGATGGGTGGATGGATGGATCGATGGATGGATCGATGGATGGATCGATGGATGTGGAATCGTGGATACTTGGACCGATGGTAGAGTTTCTGCTGTTTGTCCCGTCCTTCCACCTGCCGACAAAAATCATCATCAATATCATCATCATCATAATCATCATCATAATCATCATCATCATCATCACCATTGTAGTTGTCGTCCTCATTACCACCATCATCATCATCATTATTTACTCCGTCATTCTCATTATCATTACCATTCTCATCATCATCATCATCATAATATTATCATCACCACCTACCTATTTATCTATATCTGTTTGCCTATAGCCAGACGCCTTAATCCCGTAAGGGGTGACCACAAGCAAATCGCCTTCATGATGTACTGTCCTCTACCATTTAGCTCAAGTATCCCAGTCATATGTTTCTTCTCTTTCCCTCCATCTCATCGTCGGTCTCTCCATCCCCCTCTATCCTTCCAGTTAACTCATGTGCACTCTTCTAGTCATTTTCTTATTCGCCATCCTCTCCACATGGCCAAACCACCTCGAAGTGTTTCTCTTAACTCTTTCAGTCTCATCCACATCGGCATCACAACGCTCCTTCATCTGCCCATTTGTCTGTCTGTCTCTATGAAACTCCACATGCTCCTCTCAAGTAGCTCATTTCCACCGCTCTCACTCTTGACTTGTGTCCTTCCAGCAAGATCCAAGCTTCACTTCCATACTTAAAAGTGGGAATCACAGCATGCAGTGCCCTTTTTTTTCATAGTTTCATCCTCAGTTCCCTCTTCCTAATCACTGCTTTTTAGAGAACAAGCAACCCTCCTTCCCTGACGTATCATTCCAGTCACTTCATCCTCTAATCTTCCATCCTTATTCATCACATTACATAAATACTTAAATGCACTCATATTCTTCCATTTCCTGACTATGCAGCCACACTGTGCATTCTGTAACCTCATACGTTGAGAGGTTAAAGCATCACCACCATCAGCATCAACATCATTATCACCATCAATATCATCACTATCAGCCTGTGACACACCACTGCATGATAAGGACCCTCTCACCTTTCTCCACTCTGATCCATTGATTGTTAACTTGTTCCGTCCTTGCTCGGTAGATCTGCATCATATGATCTCTCCATCTTGTCTCTTCTGTGAAAGACGTGACACGAGGTGTGTGTGTGGAGTTACCTGAAAACAATATCAGAATTACTAGATGCGGGAGCTTCAGGCACCTTAGGTTAATCTCCTTGGTTTGGTATGGTGTCGTGTGGTGGTGGGGGATTGTGTGGTGTGGTGTGGGGAGGATTGTGTGGTCAGGTGTGGTGTGATGTGGGAGGGTGGTTGTGTGTGGTGTGGTGTGTGAGGGTGATTTTCTGTGGTGTGGTGTGGTGTGGTGTAGGAGGAGGATTTTTTGTAGTTTGGTGTGGTGTGGGAGGGTGGTTTTGTGTGGTGTGGTGTGGGAGGGCGGTTATGGATGGTGTGGTGGGGGAGGAGGATTTTTTGTGGTGTGGTGTGGTGTGGGAGGGCGGTTATGTGTGGTGTTGTGTGGTAGGGGAGGAGGATTTTTGGTGGTGCGGTGTGGGAGGGTGATTTTGTGTGGTGTGGGAGTGTGATTTCGTGTCGTGTAGAGTGAGAGACTGGTATGGTGTGGTGTGATACGGTGTGGGTGGGTGGTATGGTATGGTGTGGTGTGAGAGGGTGATGGTGTGTGACAATGTGTGGAACGTAACTTGGCTTAACTATAATCTCTAAAGCCTATTTGAGTACAACATCTCTCATCCGAAAATGATTAGTGAGAAGCAGACGGTCAGGGCCGGTCCTAGAGCTACTGTGATAAAATGTAGAAAATCATGTGTTGTATCCTTAAAATAAAAAAGAATATGTGAGGTTCATTCTTACCTTTAAATAAAGACCAAAATATATGTATTACTTCACTCATATTCATCCACTTCCTAACGATACATAAAGAGACGGTGATCAGTGCATTATGGAACCCTGTGCTGTGGTCTATGGGATGTAATAAGCTTTTCAGAATATTGCGTGTCTCGTAATTGTATAGGTAAAAGGTCCTATATTCTTGGCCTAATATTTACACTTGAAATAAAACTATTAATGTGTGGAAATAATTCTGCCATTTGAATAACTATGGTATCATCAACCAAGATATACATACACGAACAGAAGCAAGCACACACACACACACACACACACACACACACACACACACACACACACACACACACACACACACACACACACGCCCAGTCACCAAAACACGAAGTTAAACAGAAAGGAATGGGAGAGGTGACTCAGCCAATGACTTGAAGATCGTCGTCATCATCATCGTCGTTGTCGTCATCGTCGTCGTCGTCTTCGTTGTCGTAATCATCACCATCATCATCTTCTTCGTCGTCATCATCATCATCATCATCATCATCGTCAGCAGCAGCAGCATGTCATCACCATCCCAACACTGTAAAAAATGTAGTACAGAAGTTATATCAATATCATCACCATTATCATCAAATACATCACTATCATATAACCATATTCTAGAGTTTGCATCAACATCATCAGCAGCAGCAGCATCAACATCATCAGTAGCAACATCCGTCTTCATCATCATCATTATCATCATCAGCCTGTGACACACCACTGCAGGATAAGGACCCCTCTCACCTGTCTCCACTCCGATCCTTTGGTTGTTAACTCGTTCCGTCCCTGCTCGATGGATCTGCGAGTATCATCTCTATCTTGTTCTCTGTGTGCCTCATCCTCTCACTCCGTCTCTGGTCTGCCATTTAGTTACGCTGGCTGTCCATGTGTTACCTGTTCTGTGGAAGACGTGACCTAAGGACTGCGTGTGGACTGACCTGTAAACAGGAGGACAAATATAAGTGTGTTGCAGCATCACTACTATACCCTGTTCACTCTAACTTGGCGTAAAATTGCAATCTCTTTCTTAAATTTTGCGTTGTGACAAGGGGTTAACACTAGAATGGTGCTAGTCACGAAGAAGTGGTATGGAAATGATGTAGAGCTGTAAGTTTAATTCTTTCACTGAACTACCGGAAATAAGCTGCAAAAAAACGACTATCTCGGCCTTGGTAAAATGAAGGAACACCACCACAATATACGCGTACGTGTATGTGTGTCTGTGTGTGTGTGTGTGTGTGTGTATGTGTGTGTGTGTGGTGCGAGGTGCCTGTGTGTTACCATGGTAACCTCCCGACACCATCACAGTTACATACACACATTTCCCCACCAGCAAGTTCCATTAGAGAGTACTGTGTGTGTGTGTGTGTGTGTGTGTCTGTGTGTGTGTGTGTGTATGCGCTTCAGGACAAAATAACTTACATACAATATTTTTTCCATCACATTGTCCCTCTGAAATCTGAATCGCACTTATCAGTTTACATTCAGGTCCCAAACTGTACTGTTGGGTGCACAGGGACAAGGGAGCAGGCAAACCTAGTCCACCAGTCTGATCGGCACGAGAATCAACAGGACGACACTCACACTGCTATTTCACTGGTGCTGAGACACCAAGATTGAGGCAGTACAAGGCAGAGTTGCCGTGAATTGCACACTGGTTGTGACGTCATTATTGCACACGGTTTCGTTTAGTAACCAGGATGACAGAGGATGTATTGTTGGTATAACTACCATAAAATTTGTTATACTGTGAATACTGGAAGAGAGGGTATAATTAATGATGTCAGACCTATTATGATTCAAGTGTAAGGATGTTAAATGATTAAGAGAGTTAATAAGTCTGCAAATGTTGATTAATAACCAGCCAAGAGACAAGTAAGTTTATCCACATCCAAGTTTTCTAGTATATCAACTGTACACGATTTACAACATTGTTTCGGTATTTCTTTAATATTACAAAGTAAGTGTGCACTGCTAATGGTTGGCACGTGTCTTGTAAATAATATATACATATATTTTTTTATGATATCGCCGGGTGGGTAGAGGTAGACTGTTCCACGACATATTCTTCCTTGTTTTAAATGACAGTATTATAGACAAACGCTACATATTCGTTGGTTTAATCATGACAAAATTCCCCGTATTCCTACAAAATAACGTGAACAATTAGAGTGGAAAAAATTCCACACTAGTGTGGAATGACGTCCGTCTGCCCACATCCATGCTCGTCGTTCATTTGTTTTTCCACATTAGCAGAAGATTTTCCACAAAACGGCAGCACTGGACTACAAGGCCTCCTCATCTCCCTCACACTAACATCCCCCTTGTCCCATTACAATTACGTCTAGTAGCCTTATAGATATTATTTCTTTGGGCCATGATACTTCCTGGCTGTCAGTGCGATATCCTTGTGTCCTAATGTAGTCACCGTAATGGCTAAAAACAGCAAATATCCAACATTTACCTCAGCGGAATGATGCAACAGCAACACACACACACCCTCGTCCTTCCACTGTCATACGGCCACTAGCAAAAGTAGCCAAGTAGCGACGCCTACCAAGACGAAAAACTTGTTCAGCTACTTTCACAACCACTAGATGGCACCCGGGCCCTCTCATAGTAGGGGTAACTCTAGTATTTTATTCCAGGTACTGCTTGGCGATAGCATTCAGCTGAGAGTGAGTCATATTACAATGAGAGTGTTAATGCTGTCTCTATTAACTCTCATGATCATACAGCTCTCTTTACCAGCCCTACCCAAAAATAACGTGTGTGTGTGTGTGTGTGTGTGTGTGTGTGTGTGTGTGTGTGTGTGTGTGTGTGTGTGTGTGTGTGTGTGGTGCGAGGTGCCTGTGTGTTACCTTGGCAACCTCTCGACACCGTCACAGTTACATAGACACATTTCCTCACCCGCAAGTTCCACTAGAGAGTACTATGTGTGTGTGTGTGTGTGTGTGTGTGTGTGTGGGTGGAGGGATGTGTTGTGTGTGGAGTGTGGGGGGTGGGGGTGAATGGTTTGATGTGGTTGCTGTGTGTGTGTGTGTGTGTAATACACCGGGTCGGTCAGGATCACTTGATGGTCGTGATGGTCAGCTTTTACCCTCCCGGAAGGGAGCTGAGAGCTCATATAGTCCGATCTAAGGGCAAGGCTGTGACCTTCACACACGCACACACCCGTCCCCTTGCTCAAGGGGGACAGTAACCGCCCACTTCGTCAGTGAAACTTTTCGCAACCTGAGCGAGGCGCGAACTCCCGTCTACCAGATGTGTGTGTGTGTGTGTGTGTGTGTGTGTGTGTGTGTGTGTGTGTGTGTGTGTGTGTGTGTTTGTTTGTCTGTGTTTGTGTGTATGTGGATGTGTTGTGTGTGTGTCGGGTGGGGGGTGAGGGGTGTATGGTTTGATGTGGTTGCAGTGTGTGTGTGTGTGTGTGTGTGTGTGTGTGTGTGTGTGTGTGTGCGTGTGTGTGTGTGTGTGTGTATGCGTGGATGTGTTGTGTGCGGGGGGGTGGGGGTGTACGCATTGTTGTGGTTGCAGTGTGTGTGTGTGTGTGTGTGTGTGTGTGTGTGTAGGTGAATTGCTGTGTGTGGTGGATGGGAGGTATATCGTTTGATGTGGTTGCAGTGTGTGTGTGTGCGTGTGTGTGTGTGTGTGTGTGTGAGTGTGTGTGTGTGTGTGTGTGTGTGTGTGTGTGTGTGTGTGTGTGTGTGTGTGTGTGTGTGTGTGTGTGTGTGTGTAGGTGAATTGCTGTGTGTGGTGGGTGGGAGGTATATCGTTTCATGTGGTTGCAGTGAGTGTGTGTGTGTGTGTGTGTGTGTGTGTGGATGTGGTGTGTGTGTTGGGTGGTAGGGAGATGAGGGGTGTATGGTTTGATATGGTTGCAGTGTGTGTTGGGGGAGGGAGGGTGGGTGGATGTGTTGTATGTGTGGGGTGGTGTGGAGATGGGGGGTGTATGGTTTGATGTGTGTGCAGTGTGTGTGTGTGTGTGTGTGTGTGTGTGTGTGTGTGTGTGTGTTAGCTCACTATTCGTCAAAGGACCTTGGTTATACATAAGAAGACATGCTATTAAAGCTACGGCACAAATATAATGTGCTATGAAGTCAACTTCACTCAAAAGAGCGCCATGCTTCCTCCCTTTCCTGTCTCCTTGCCTTGCGTCTGTCTGTCTTCTGTCTGTGTCTTTCTTTCTCAATGTCCCTTTATTGCAAACCACAAACAACTCTCAACTGTCGACAACTTCCTAGAATATCATAGTATCCTGCATTATACTACTTTTTTTCAGGGTAACTTGACCCAGATTTTCGTCCTTTTGCCGCTTACTTCACATGGGCCATTGACAGAAAAGGGCAGCGCTCCGGCTCCTCTTCAATGGCACTTTTTTGTGACTTACATATTCTAGTATTAATCTATTGCTACAACTCAGTATTCAAGTTGGAGAGAGGAAAATTTTAGGCCAAGTTAGAGTAAAATGGGTACAGAATTAATAAAGTCAAACAGCATACCTTTGGTGGGTGCAGTGGGAACAAGGCGACAGATCACAGACAGGAGGACAATGGCGGGATAATCCAGCAAAATCTAACCACCAGCTTATGAAGTGACGCCAACAACACTCGCGCCACACAGTCGGTTGAAACACCCGTTCAGTTTATCACTAAACACCTGTGGTTCTGAAGTATGATAACAGAAAATAAAATAATCGCGTAGACGTTATGTAGGCTACTGATGCACTCTCTCCACGGAGTCTGCTTCTGACGTTCTGTTTATTGCTTGTTCATCACGATGCTTCGAAATTGATGAGCCTCTCACTCGGACATGACGACTGACTGAACCTTTATCCTTGTCTTGTACCCCTGACCTTTTACTGAATGCTATAAGAAAAACGAATTACTTCATCCTAACCTAATTCAGTGTCCAATGGCAGAGGTGATCTGCTCGCTTGACCTCCCCGCGCACCTTTTGTGACGCCACTGATTAAGTCGGGGTGGGCTTCCTATTCAGAGAAAGCAGTAAAATGGATAAGTAACTTCGAAAAATTAGTCACTGTCCGCTGACTCTTCCTGCTTGGATTCCAGCGACAACGTTCCCAAGTTAGTAAGGGCTTGTGCAGAATGGTAAATTCAAAATCTAAATAAAGAAATAAGATAATCTGCTGACTTTTTCCTATAATCTTGCTAACAGACAGGCAGACAGACAGGCAGGCAGGTAGTCAGACAGACTGATAGACAGATATATAAACCGGGCCAAACACATAGCTTCATCGCTCTTTATCGGTTGGTTGTAATAACACCTTCCAGCAGAAAAAAAAAAAAAAATTACTTTTTTTTTTCAGCCTTACTCGTACCGGATCACATTAGTCAACAATGATGTGCGTACTGGGGGATTAATAAAGCTTTAATTTTATTTTGTATGAGAGAAAAATGCAGTGAAAATATCGATGGTACCCCCCAACAGTGTAATACCACAGCCTTCTCCCATTCTCCTCTGTCTATGTATTTTCTTTTGACCATTCTTTTCCCCAAATGGAGAGTTGTGGCAGACTCCTGTATTCCATAAACTAGCGTGTTATTCGTTCTACGTACAGATTATTATGCGAAAATCTAGATCGTCATTGGCCACGAGAATTTAGGTAAAGAGATTTTGAAGTGATGTAGAGGCTGAGAACCCTCTATCTTGACTGCTTTTGGGCTGGGAGTTTACTGTTAGTTAATATTAAAAAGGGTAATTACACAAGATACCAGTTATTTATTTGATGGCATGCTCTGATGAGGAGAGAAACTCAGACATAATTGTATTTCACGTTTATTTGTATCAACATCTACACTTCGTGGCTTTGGAAAGACAATGTTAGGTAGTTTCGAAGACTGGTGAACAGAGAGGGACTGGCGGGGATGTGTGGTGGTGTGGGGCGGGATATGGTGACACACTGCAGTAAAGAAATGCCACATAGCTCTCTGTTGGCTGCTCCTGTTACTGGCCGTTCGTCACCCCTGCGAAAGGAATAATATCTTAGTTAACCTTCACTGCCACAGATCTTTAGTATTAAATAAAATCGTCTTGAGACAGTAAGAATAAAAAAAAAAAAAGTATGATGTAGGATTCATTGGGGTAATCATATCACAACCGGGGTCTTCTATGCCATGTTGTACTGCATGTGACTTTGGAGACATTGTGAGGTGTGGCTGTGTGGAAGTGCAGCTATGTGCAGGTCTCTGTGTGTGTGGGGGGGGGGGGTGCGTCATAGAGAGAGAGAGAGAGAGAGAAATTACATGTCCACATACGTAAATGCTTGCGTGCATTAATCTTTCCGAGCATCACTGAGCCCATTCACCTGTGTGTGTGTGTGTGATGTCCCCATGGTTGTTCAATATATATATGGATGGGGTGATGAGAGAAGTGAAAACACGAGTAATGGGAACAAGGATGGCGTTGGTAATGAATGGTGATGGATGGAATATCTCAAATTTGTTGTATGCTGATGATGCATGGTGTGGCATGAAAATGAAAAGTCAAGAGTGAGAGCAGTGGAGATGGGACTGCTGAGGAACGTACGTGGAGTACAGAGAGTGGATAGGATACGAAATAACGATTCGCGGAAGATGTGGAGTGAGGAAGTCGGTGGACACCAGAATCGAAGAGAGTGTATTGAGATGGTATGGTCATGTGGAGAGAATGGATAACAATAGAGTGGTGAAGAAGGTATATCTGAGCGAATTTGAAGGAGGGAGGAGGAGAGGTAGGCCAAGGAGAAGGTGGAGAGATATGGTGGATGAGTGTGCTGGGATGAGAGGTATGGAAGTCGGTGAGCCTGGCTGGATGAATGTTGTGAGAAGTGCATAACCAGGAATTTGGCACCCCATTTTAACGTGACAGCGTTTTAATTGACTGTATCAGATAGGTATATGAGAAGCTACAGAACGTGGTGAAAGTTTTTTTGGTTTACCAGATGGAGCCAGGATTCCGGGGGCTTGACTAATGAGTGAATGGTAGCGTACTAGGCAAACTTAGGTTGTCTGGACGTTGCTACTTCTCACCCTGCCGTAGGGTGGTAAAGGAGGTCTGGATGATGATGATGATGATGATGATGATGATGATAATGATGATTATGATTATTATCATTATTATTATGTGGAGATTGTGAGGCGTGAAAGGACTGAACTTTCTGGTAAGTCTTTTGAGTGTGTGGAAGAGTTTTGTTATCTGGGACACATGTTATGTGCTGGAGGTGGGGCTGGAGCAGCTCTGTGGCTAGAGTGAGCAATGGTTGGAAGAAGTTCAGGGAGCTGTTGCCTCTCCTGGCACTGAGAGGGCTCTCCCTACGTGCTAAGGGGTCTTTATATGTGGCATGTGTTAGGAGTGTAATGCTGTATGGTAGTGAGACCTGGGCAGTAAAGAGAGAGGACATTCACAGACTCAAACGTACAGAAATGACAATGATTAGGTGGATGTGCAGTGCGTCCCTGAGTGTGAGGCCTGGGGAAGGAGGGGGGGCTAAGTTTGTGACAGAAGAGTTGCGAGGTAGGATTGGACTGGAGTGTACTGGTGGTGTGATGAGGAGGAGTAGATTGAGATGGTTTGGGAGAATGGATGGGACTGGAGTGTATTGATGTGATGAAGAAGGGTAGATTGAGATGGTTTGGGCATGTGGAGAGGATGGGGGATGACAGTTGGGTGCAGAAAGTGAGAAATGTGAACATTAGAGTTAGGGATGCGAGAAGCAGACCGAAAAAAAAAAAAAAACCGGGGCGAAGTCATTGGGTGCGACCTCATGGATAAGGGACTGAATAGGGAGGCTGCCAGAGATCGAGCGTCATGGAGAGCCGCCAGTAGGTGACTAAGGCAATGCATGCAAACAGGTTGGAGCGTTTATAAACGAAACGAGACGAAGAACGAAGCGATGATAGTACCGTACAACTGGCCTGGACATGGCACTTGTACTGTAGATGCCACACAACAGTAAAAGTGATTTAGTTCTCACCAAACACTACCAGTCTGATGTAGCTATTCAGTCGAGGTGTTTACTGTGCACGACCATGTAAGGCAATGCACACACGGGGCTGGAGGTGACTGGGTTGATCACAGAGGACTGGGGTGACCTAGAGGTTCACCTACCACCACAACAGGGGGTCAGTCCTCATGGTACGACACTCCAGCCATTGTGGAAGTGTTGCCACTGAGAGGATATGATAATAAACAGTGTCAGTGAGGGGCAGCGTTTGTGGCAGCCATCCAACGCGGGTGACGCTAAGCACCCGTGCACACGTCAGTCCTGGCAACACCCTTCACTGGTGCACTTAGGGTACCAGTGCAAGGGGCCAAAAGAACACCGGGGCAAGGTCTGACTGATGATATGATGAGTGACATTATCTGGCTACCCCACACCACCAAGACATGTCACTCAGCAAAACCATACAGGTTATGGAGCACGAGGAACCTACCGCACTCAATGTAAACATGAGAAGGCCAAAGACACAACACATACGGTAATGAAGAGACCAACACAGCGGCAACTGAGCAAAATATCGGAGGTGGCCGACTACTTCAAGGATTAATGGATATGATTCCAAGGTGGCGACCATCATCCACTCACTTGATGTAGTACTGCCTACTTCTTCCTTTACCTCTATCATTCTTTTTCTGTGTCTGCTCTCCTCTCTTTCTATTTCTCACCAGCATCCACTCACTTGATGTAGTGCTGCCTACTTCTTCCTTCACCTTTATCATTCTTTTTCTGTGCCTGTCCTCCTCTCTTCCTATTTCTCCCATCTTTCCTGTCACTTTTTGTTATTCCTCTTTCCTTTTCAGGTGGTTTTACATTGAGTGACAAGCCTAATGGTTTCCTGTAAGCCAGGAAGCCATTTACAACGCTGGGTGGTAACCATATAACCAACCCATACGTGTTCCTTAAGTGTCAACAAGTGGGTTGGCGGAGGGTTAGTACCCCTCCCCGTAAAACAACTAACTCAAGAGACAAACGGCCACCCCTTGCCGGATTATGGCGTCTGGCGATAGATAGATACATACATACGGAATTATGGCGTATGGCGATATATAGATAGATAAATATATAGATAGATGAGGGATTATACCGTCTGGCGATAGATAGATATATAGATAGATATGGGATTATGGCGTCTGGCGATAGATAGACAGATGGATAGATAAGGGATTTTGGCGTCTGGGATAGATAGATAGATAGATAGATGGATAGATACGGGATTATGGCGTCTGGCGATAGACTGATAGGTAATGAATTATGGCGTCTGGCGATAGATAGACAGATAGATGGATAGGTACGGGATTCTGAAGACTGGCGATAGATAGATAGGACGAATAACTGTCTATCTATCTATCTATTGCCAGACGCCTCAATCCTGCAAGGAGTGGCCATAAACAAATCGCCTCCATATCGCCCTGTCCCCCGCCATTTCACTGCCCTGCTCCCAGCTCACATCCCCCTCTCTCATATACCTCTCCACTCCATCCTTTCATCTCATCCTTGGCCTCCCCCTCCCTCTCTCCCCCTCCACTTCACTCATATACACTCTCCTCGTCAGTCTCTCACTCTCCATCTTCTCCACATGGCCAAACCACCTCAGTGTGTTTCTCCTAACGCTTCCTATCACATCCACATCCACACCACAACGCTCCTTCACTCCCTCATTTCTCAGTCTGTCTCTCCATGTAACTCCACATGCTCCTCTCATTTTTTTTTTTAATGCAAGGAAGAAGGAACCAAAGGCCAGGAGCCCGCAAACCGTTCCTTCCAAGAAAGAAGAAAAATACAAAGAGAGCCAAATTCAAGATCCTTTCATTTCGAGATGCCTGGACACACTGCGTCTGAAAGACTGGAGATCATAGGAAGTAGGAAATACAGGCAGAGGGAGACAGTTCCAGAGCTGACTTGTTGCATAAATGAAGGACTCCCTAAAGCATCCTAGTGAGATATACCACCTTCCCCTCCCTCTATAAAACAAAGATAATAAATACAAGGAAATTATAGTATATGTAAAGACAGCGAGGAAAACTATTTAGTATGTGTTTGTTTATGTAGATGCATTTCTGATGGATTGATTAGTCTATAGGAAGTTGTTACATAAGAAGATGGAGGGTGAGCGGTTCTTCACATCCCTGTCTATCTGTCTATCTATTGCCAGACGCCTTAATCCCGCAAGAGGTGGCCGCAAACAAATCGCCTCCATGTCGCCCTGTCCCCCGCCATTTCATTGCCCTGCTCCCAGCTCACACCCCCCTCTCATTTACCTCTCAACTCCATCCCTCCACCTCATCCTCGGTCTCCCCCTCCCTCTCCCTCCCTCCACTTCACCTACATACACCCTCTTAGTCAGTCTTTCATTCTCCATTCTCTCCACATGTCCAATAAGGCTTAAAGATACAGTAATACACAACTCTGTACGCTAAGTGTTACGGACAGCCTTGTTTTACTGTGTTTACATATAACTATTCCTACTTGTTTTTATATATTTGCTTTAGAAACCAATGTGGTTATGCAGTGAACTACGCTATGTTGTAGTTTCCTCCTTCTTGCTTTACTATCCTTATCCATCAGCATGTAGAATTAGATCTCGTAGTCATAGTCTACTCTGTAACAAAAAACCTCGAAAGGATCATAAGGTCTGTTGCTGTTTGCTGTTCTTTGTATTCCTTTGTACTCCCTCTTAACACTATCTTGGAGGGCGCGGGCTATGGCATTATCCCCAGCTGACACCCCCCCCCCTCCTCTCCTCGGCTCTGTAAATGAGTAGCGTGTAATTTTTCCCACGTGCATGTCCGTCGTGTGTGTGTGTGTGGATATTCGCCCCGCACATGTAGGGGCACCGGCAAACAGAGAGCCCGTCAGGGAAATGGCGGAATCAAGCTCTCGATTCAGAGCAAAGCGGGAACAGCAGGCGGAAGGACGAGGGGAAGGCGGCAGGGGCAGGGGAAGGCGGCAGGGGCAGGGGAAGGCGGCAGGGGCAGGGGAAGGTGCGATGGTCAGTGGTGAAAAACGGCTGGGCAAAAAAAAAGCACCTCAAGTCTGCCCATCAGAGTCCGAGATGTCGGTGTACTCGGAGTCGCGATCTATATCCTCGTACAACTCTAGCTCCCCCGAGTCCCTAAGGCGAGGTGGAACGCCTAATGGGGAGTCTTGAAGGACCAGGCTAAGTGCTAGAGTTATGCCGCGTTCGAGCCTGGCGGCGAGGAGCTCACGAGTACATGCAGCATCGTCGGACTCAGTAGAGGATGGCAGAACAAGGGCAGGTGAGGGGCTTGCAGGCGGCGGATCGGTGGCGGAAGTTGTGAGATCCACTCCCTCAGCAGCAGGTGGAGAAACGGGGGGGGAAGGGCCCTCGACGTCGCGGTGGTCGGGCGAAACGGGGACGGCAGCCCTTTCCCCCTCAGCTGCAGACGGCAAGGAGTGGATCTCAGCAACGGTGGTGATGGTGTCAAGCTCCATGGCCGTGATCGGTGCCGGGTCGGTAGGGGGAGAGACAGACGAGCCAGTCGCCCTGTTGAGGGGTCCGTCCAGGCACAGCCGTTTGCGCGGTGTACGGCGGGGCCGAGGTGGAGGTGGCCGGGACTTGGGCTGCGCAGGAGGCCGCCGGGGACGACGATCTGGACGAGGGGCTGAATATGCGTCTCCGACAAAGCTCTGGGGGATGACAAGTCTTGGTAGCCCGTTCTCCTCAAAGATCTGAGGGAGGAGAACGTGCAACAGAGCCTTGTCACCCCCACAAAAAGCCTGTGCCGTAGCGACGCACATCGAAACCAGGAGATTAGTCTCCCCAGAACACCCAGGATCACGAGACTGGCGTCTCTGGGCCGTGGGGCGCCGCCGTGCATGGGCAGAGCCATGCACAGCAGCACCTCCCGGCCCAGTGACATCAGTAGCCTCGGGACCCTTGGGTGATTGACGGAGCCGAAACTCCACAGCCTCACCCTCGCCAAGAGAGCGCCAAAAGTGTCGGTGGTTAGGTGCAACGATCCGGAGTCTGTGCACGAAAACATCAGCACCGGTGTCCCGGCGCTTGATGAAGCCGTACCCAGACTTCACGCTGAACCACACCACCGCACCTGTGATCTTCATGACTCCCGGCGGCCTAGAACTACTGCTGGATGCCCCCCTCGACGGGTCGTAGGCGGTGGCAGTAGATCGCTGGTCGGGCATAGCTGGGAAGGTCTCACTAAGCCGGCAGTGATCCTCCTACGGCTGCTAGACCGGAACTGCATGTCCGTCGCTTATTTGTTTTTCCACATTAGCAGACGATTTCCACGGAGCGGCAACCTGTCAGCCTGTCTGTCTCTCCACGTAGCTCCACATTCCTCTCAGATAACTTATTTCCACACCACTTTTCACACGAATAAAGATTGGTTAGGAGAAACACATTAAGGTGGTTTGGCCATGTGGAGAGGATGGAGAGAGTGAGACTGACGAGAAGAGTGTATGTGAGGTGGAGGGGCGGAGATGGAGGGCGAGGCCAAGGATGAGATGGAAGGATAGAGTGGAGAGGTATATGAGAGAGGGCGGTGTGAGCTGGGAGCAGGGCAGTGAACTGGTGGGGGACAGATCGACAAGGAGGCGATTAGGTTGTGGCCACCCCTTACGTAATTAAGGGGTGTGGCAATACTGTAGATTGATAGATGGTTCAACTGAAAGAAGAGGCAGTATCAAAGAACTGATGAACAATATCCTGCCTCACCTTTGTTCATCTCGGCAAGATGGGCAAGCTGTTGAAACACTATCAACACTGAGAATAGACACACAGCTCGAGCGTCCTTCCCCTCTCACGGTTAGAGGGTGACTGACGGGATTCGAAGCTTCTCTAGGTCGAGATAAAATACTTGTTTTTATTATGCTGAATAATGTTTACCTTTAGTATTATTCCTATCTATATATCCATCTATAGTCAGACGCCTTCATTTGCGTAAGGAGTGGCCACAAACAAATCGTCTCTATGTCACCCTGTCCCCTGCCATGTCGCTACCCTCCCCCCATCTTACACCCCCCCCCCCCGTTTATGTACCTCTCTACTCCATCCCTCCATCTCTTCTTTGGTCTCCCCCTCCCTCTCCCCCCTCCATCTCACTCACATATACTCCTAGTTAGTCTCTCACCCTCCATACTCCCAAGTTACATCCCCCGCTCTCTCTTATAGGCCCTGTCCTACCGCTCTCCTCCATTCCACCATCTCCTCCTCGGTCTCCCCCTCCCTCTCCACCCTCCACCTCATTCACGTACACTCTCCTAGTTAGTCTCTCACCCTCCATACTCCCAGCTTTCACCCCGTGTCTCATACCTCCCTCCTCCATCCCCCCATCTCTTCCTCGGTCTCCCCTTCCCTCTCCCCTCTGCACCTCACTCACATACATTCTCCTAGTTAGTCTCTCACCCTCCATACTCTGAATTTTCACCCCGTGTCTCACATACCTCCCCCCTCCATCCCTCTATCTCTTCCTCGGTCTCCCCTTCTCTCTACCTCCTCCATATTACTCACATCAACTCTCCTAGTTAGGCTCTCACTCCTCAAACTCCGAACTTTAACCTCTTCCTCGGTCTTCCCCTCCCTCTCTCCCCCCCTCCAACTCACTGACATACACTCTCCTAGTTAGTCTCTCACCCTCCATTCTCCCATCACTAATCTAGTCGCCTGGGTTGATGATATTTACCTGAAATATAAACCACATTTTTATTTATCCTTTTTACTGGCATGCATCCCAACCCGGACCAGGGTGGTGGTGGTGGTGGTGGTGGTAATAGCAATGGTGGTGGTGGTGGTGGTGGTAATAGCAATGGTGGTGGTGGTGGTAAGCCAGGAGACCATTTACATCGGTGGCCAGTAACCATATAACCAACCCATACGTGTGTGACATAATTATTATAATGTCACAAAATGTAAGTTGGTCCAGTACACCAAGCTAAGGTTTACAATCAACGCCTTATCTGGAATATTGCTCACCCTTGTGGAATGGATGTGGGCAGGCTTCACTAAAACAACTGGACAAAATTCAAAACAAAGCTGCTGGAATTATTAATAACCTTACTATTACAAATGAACTACCTCCCCTACAGGTGAGAAGGAATGTTGCCTCCCTTGCATTATTTTACAGATATTTCTATGGCAAATGCTCAGACGAAGTTGCGTCCATTGTGCCACCTCTCCATGCCTTCCCCTGTGCTACACGGGCATCTGGTAGCACTCATGACTGGAATGCCACACTGCCATACTGCAAAACTTCAGCCTATCAGAATCCTTTTATTCCCCGAACTGCATCTCTTTGCAGCTCGCTTCCCTAGAGTTGTGTCCCCCCAAATTCCACCCACAGTAAAGTTGTTCAAGTCCAACTGTTACAGATTTCCTATGAATGGGGGACACCTGTAATCTATCTATCTATCTATTGCCAGACGCCTCAATCCCGCAAGGGGTGGCCACAAACAAATAGCCTCCATGTCACCCTGTCCCCCTCCATTTCACTGCCCTGTTCCGAGCTCACATCCACCTCTCTCATATACCTCTCCACTCCATCCCTCCATCTCATCCTTGGTCTCTCTCATATACCTGTAATATGGTGTATGGATTTGTTTGTTTGTTTTTTATTCATTTGTTTTTCCTTCCTCTCTTCTGTTATTTACAAAAAAGGTGATGACACTACATGACTCAGAATTACAGCTAGGTTCAAGTTGCGGCAGCGAGCAATTCTAACCCATAGCTTTCCATCTCAGGTCCTACAGATTGTTCTCTCTCTCTCTCTCTTTAAGGTTTGGCCAGTAATTGTCTGATCGTGTGATTTTTGCTGTTGGCTAATGACGTGAAACCGGGGCTGGGACACGTATTAATTACTCGGGTGTTTAGGCTTGTGTTGGGGGTGGTGGCAGTACGAAGAGCTGGTGGTGGTGGTGGTGGTAGTGTGTGTGTGTGTGTGTGTGTGTGTGTGTGTGTGTGTGTAGTTGTAGATGACAGTAAGTAAGTAATAAGGACTGGCACCAAGCCCAAGAGGAGTATATGGCACTAAAACCGCTGCATAAAAATGACGGGTGTGCTATGGTGGAATAAAGGTAGAGGGGAAGACGGGGAAGACACTAAATGTGAGGCAAGATACGGGTTTGAGATAGGAAGCGCATGAGGTGTGTGATGGAAAACACAGGGGATTCACCAAGAAGATCGGCTAAGGTAGGGGGACGTCCAAGGGAGTAAAGGAACGGGAGAGTCCGTCTGCGCACGACGTGGAACGAAGGGCAGTCAAGCAAAAGATGGTGGACCGTGAGTAGGGCCTGAAAACATTGACAGATCGGAGGAGTGCCTCCTGACATTAGAAAGCCATGTGTGATCCGCGTGTGGCAAAGGCGCAGACGGGCTAGGGCTGTTTCCCAATGCCTGTTGCAATGGGAGAACGACTGCCAGGGAGTGACAGTATGTGTGATGGCGCGGAGTTTGTTGTCAGATGCAGGCGTCCATTTTGCTTGCCACCGCTGGCCAAGGAGACGGGTAACAATCGGGAAATAATCAGTTGCAGGGATAGGATGAGGTGTGACAGAGCAAGAGGTGACAGCTGCACGTGTTAGGCAGTCAACCCTCTCACTACTCGGTATTCCAACATGGCTTGGGACCCAACAGGAGACAGACTTCAATCTGGTGTTAATGCGGAACAGCCATTCCTGTATCTTCAGCACTAGCGGGTTGCTGGCAGGGATAGACTGAATACCATGTAGTGCACTAAGTGAATATGTGAAAATGACAAAAGTGTGTAACCTTGATCGGTATATAACACGAAGGGCCAGTAAAATGGCCAGCAATTCAGCAGTGAAAATACTTGCGACTGGTGGAAGGCGGATCTGATAGGTATGGTCTGGGAAAAGGGCAGCAAAATCCGAGCCCACAGAAGACTTAGAGCCGTCTGTGTACACTGGGGTCGCTGAGGAGTGACAATGCATATGATCCATAAAAAGATGATAGAGTTCCTGTGGGGTGGAACAGGACTTTGGACAAGAGAGCAGGACATCACAGACAGTAGGGCGAGGAAGAAGCCAAGGCGGGAACATAGAATCTCGCAGAGGGAGAACTGAAATAGCAGGGGAAAAAGGGGATGGAAATAAATTGGAGACCCTACAAGGAAAAGATTTTTTTTTGAGATACTCTCCCCACAGCAAAGGTGGGGAACGGGCAAACAAAGAGCCCGTCAGGGGAAAATGCGAAAAAAGCTCCTATAAAGAAGCATAGCAGGGACGAAGACTGGCAGACAGGGCAAGGGCGGCAGAGGAAGGGAACGAGGCGATGGTGGAGACAACCCGATGATCGACGAGGCGAGGGGGAGAGCGGTAGACAGCACGGCGCCGATGGCGAGGGCGCCGGCATGCTCAGGTAGAAAGCCCCAAACGACTCGGTGGTGGTTCGCGGCCGGCTGCTCCGATGTTAACAGAGGGCAGAGAGGGACGAGAGCGTGATGGACAAAACGGCGCCGATGGTAAGGGCGCCGAAGCTCAGGTCGAAAGTCCCGAACTCTGCCCTCAACCCCCATCTGACTCGCTCCAGCTCTCCACAGCAGCAGGTGGAAGCGTGGAGGGTGGGCCCGGTCCTGGTGGTCAAAAGGGCACAACCCCGGTCCTGGTGGTGACGGAGAGAGGGTCGTCGGCCGGGTATAAAGGGCGGAGGAGCCTCGATCTCCTGATGGACCGACCAGGGCACTCCCTATGATGGAAGGACAGGCCCTTCCCTCGGCTGGTTCGGCTGCTGTGGAGAGCTGGTCCCGCCCGGAACAGCGGAGGAGGTGTTACCTCGGCGAGAGGTGGGCTGCGAGTGAGGAAAAGATGAAGCTAACGAGGGCGGAAAAGGAGGGGAGAGGTGCGTAACAGGGGAAAGGAAACCTGCAGATGGGTGTTGAAGGAGAATGTGGTAACGGAGAGTCAACTTGTCACGTCTGGAAGATAGAGTGGACATACCCGACTCGACATATACAGTAGGCTCGTAACCGGGGTGGAGAGAAAAGCACCCAACGCCAGACGTAAACCATGATGAACAGAATCTAGGCGCCGAAGGGAGGCAGATGCATAAACCTGACAGCCATAATCAATCTTCGACAAAACTAAGACAGTATGGAGCCGGAGCACAGGTGTACGGTCTGCACCCCAGGACATATGGCTGAGAGTTTGTAATAACCGAAGTCTGAGGGAAGCAGAGGTCTTATAGGGAAGTGAGATGCGGGGACCAAGTCAGTCGAGAATCAAGGATATGGCAAAGGAAAGGCGCTGATAATCGATATGGCAGGGTAGTACCATACAGTGTAAGAGGGGGTTGAGAGATTGAATGACGGCTAGTAAAAGCTATAGCACAGGATTTTGTGGGGGAGAATTTAAAGCCATGATCTGTGGCCCACCCTGCAGCGGCATCTATAGCTGATTAAAGTAGGGCTCGTAAAACCTGGACATCCGCTCTAGCTGTGCTATTATTTCTTCAGCGAGAAAGGCAGTTATGTATCCCTTATAGCCTGTAATATATAGCCAGCATTTACTGTCAGCAGTAGGTCAGGAGTTTTGTGCAATGTCACGCCACTGTATCTAAAAAAAAATGCCTAAAAAAAAAAATCAACTCGGATTGAACCGCCGATGTTAGCGAGCCCGAAAAGTTACCAGGCATTTCTAGTAATATAATTATTTGGAATGATTTCAGTGCTAATCAGATGTACTGAGACAGGAGATTATACTAGTTTTTCTATAACATAATGCTCAACCACGCTAGTATGCCCTTTTTTTGTCCAGAAGTTCAAATATACTAGCTCTTCCAGAATCAACAAGCATGCAAATAGAACCATATGGAAATGCGAGTTGACGAGCGGTCCATTCAAAACACACATTCTCAAAGTTCTTATTTTAACATATTTCCGCTTGATTACTGTACCTTAATGCTTCTGCAGTGTGTAATGATGTGGTAGGACATATATAAACTCTTCTGAGGCGAGTTAAATGTGAGTCTGAAGTGATTTAGGCTACATATAAAGAGATTTTCTTGTCGTTCATTCATGTTTTCTCACCCTTTGTTTACGTTACGTTCCATTCATAATTATACTCGTTACGGCAATGTTTACGTTGCAGACCTTTAAATTCATTCATACAAAAGTTTGTACTTCATTCAAGAAAGAAGAAATGAGAGATAAAGAAGGGGGAATGAAAGAAGAAAGGAGGAAGAAGAAATGACAGAGAAAGAAGAAACAAGAAAATAAAAGAAAGAAGAAATGAAATAAAGATGAAAGAAGAAAGAAATGGAAGAAATGAAGAAAATAACGAGAAAGTAGGAGAAGAAGTCATGGAAGAAAGGAGAAAAAGGAAATGGAAGGAGCAAAAGAAATGGAAGAAAGAATTGGAAGAAAGGAGAAAGAACGAAGTAATGAGACAAAGAAGAGAAAAGAAAGACGAAGGGGGAAAGAAAGAAGAACAATGAGAAAATAGAAGAAAGGAGAAAGAGGAAGTGGAAGAAAGAAAGGAGAAAGAATAAAACAGAAGAAAGTAGAAAGACGAAAATAGAAAATGAAAAAAGAATGAAAGAAGAGGAAGGAGGAAGAGGAAGAGGAGAAAGAAGAAGAGGAGGAGGAGAAGGAGGCAGAGGAGGAAGGATGGGTAAGAGGAAGAAGAGGTATAGGAAGAAGGGGATGAGGAAGACGAAGGAGGGAAAGAGAAAAGGCAGATGAAGAAGAGGGAATAGAGGAAGAGAAAGAGGAAGAATCCCAGCAAACACAAACAGAGCGGCCCTCCGTAGGCCAAACGTATGTCATACCGGCGGCCCAACGGTGGCAATTTACATAGGGCCGCTGTCAGCCGTGCTCATAGGTTCTACGGAGGCCCGCTGACAGAAGCCCAGCGCAGTCATTGCTACCATTAACTGCTTATAATATAAGGTAAAAAAATCTCTACCAAATGCTCATAAATTTACTATCATTGATAAGGATCACTCTGTGTGTCATTACAGTTCATATAAATTAATCCATCTAGGGAATAAATAAAATCCAAGATACTTACAATGACTTTTATTCTGAAATTAACTCATATAATCGCAAATGTTTGTTTAGTAGTGAAGAAAGTACTTCTAAAGAAAAGTATTCCAACTCATGCTTAATTCAAAATTACAGATCAGATGTAGCTATAGCTATTCCCTAGTTTAGATGAGAAATTTAGTTGTTTATCTCTTCAGTTTGAGGGTACTCCAGGTATTACTTTGTTCAATCTATACCCTCAAACTGAAAGGATTATTCAATGTCTAGTTTTTAACCTCAGCAAAACCACTAATATAAAAATAAAAATATTCCTCTTCATTTCTCAGAATATATACAAAATATATCTTTGACTAGTAATTGTGAATAGCACCCGCACTCATTAAGTGTTGTCACATATAGCAATTGATTCTATTCCTATACTGAGTATTTACATTACCTGTATTAGTATGATTATCTCATCTCAAACTGCCATGAAATAGTGAGATTCAATTCTAACAAAGGCAATAACTTCAAGCAACTGTTAAAAAAAAAGTATACTAGTACTTAACAGGGTATACATTTCTATCTATCTATCTATTGCCAGACGCCTCAATCCTGTTTGGGGTGGCCACAAACAAATCGCCTCCAAGTCGCCCTGTCCCCCACCATTTCACTGCCCTGCTCCCAACTCACACCCCCCTCTCTCATATACCTCTCCACCCCATCTCTCCATCTCATCCTTGGCCTCCCCCTCCCTCTTTCCCCCTCCACCTCACTCACATACACTCTCTTCGTCAGTCTTTCACCCTCCATCCTCTCCACATGGCCAAACCACCTCAGTGTGTTCCTCATAACGCTTCCTATCACATACATTTCAAAGTGAAAAATAGTTTCAGTACAAAATATCTTACATTTACAAGTAAAGTATGCTATGAACTTTATAAGGCCACTTTACAGTATGTGCTTCAGTTTCCCTGAATTTATAAAGCTGAAAACTATGTAAGAAATAAGATTGTTAAAATGACCGTGCACCCCCGACCAACTACAAATATACAAAATTATAAATGAAAGACTGACGAAGAGAGTGTATGTGAGTGAGGTGGAGGGGGGAAGAGGGAGGGGGAGGCCGAGGATGAGATGGAGGGATGGGGTGGAGAGGTATATGAGAGAGGGGGGTGTGAGTTGGGAGCAGGGCAGTGAAATGGCGGGGGACAGGGCGACTTGGAGGCGATTTGTTTGTGGCCACCCCAAACGGGATTGAGGCGTCTGGCGACAGATAGATAGGTAGATAGATAGATAAATGACTTCATATATGTACATCAAAATTTTTGAAACCTAGTCAAGTATTCACTGTATGAAATTGCCAGTAAATGTTTTATGGTATATCATAAACTTGATAAAACTGTGTTAGAAATGAGGCAGAAAAACATTGACTTTCCACAGACTTAATTTATATATAATGACTGCATGCAATGTGCTCTGATATATCATATTTAGAACATTAGCATATCAAGAACTAATAACTATTTATAAACATTTTCAATAGAGATGGTGAAAATAGTTTAGGTACTCAGCTGTAGTCTACAGTGCTTTATATGAAGTACAACACTAAGATAAAGTAATACATTATTTTAAAAAATATATATATTTTTCAGTAAAGGAAATGTGTTCCTGTATCATTAACCATAAAAAGCTGTGTTACCAATGAGGTATATTAGTCAGGTAGCGGTAGTATGTATGTACTTATGTGGTATGAGAAAACGAAAATGTGCCAGTAAACTTCTAGGGGGATAAGTTACCCTAATAATGCAAATGGATGGAACTCTCAAGAGGTAGATGTAAAGCAATTAGGCATTTGGATATAGTTTAAGGGGTGAAGGACAAAAAAAATCTTGCATGTCTACATGGTATCACTGTCCTGTGGCTGGGTGCCTCTTATTTCTCTCTGGCGACGCCCTCCATCTCTGTCCCTGGCTGTACAAAACCACGCCTTCATTACTTTCTCTATTGAGGCTGATGTTGCAATCCTGTGTTCTGGATTCTTACGCACACTTTCTGTAAAAATAAATGCTACTTTGAGTTCATTGAACTAATATAAAAATTAAGAATGCAGATCCATATGAGGTGGAATGGGAGTGAATCAAATTTTACAAAATGGAATAAAAATCATTATCATCATCATCTGGACATCAAGTTAAACCCTTAGCTCAGAGATAATCTCAAGCTTCAGCCCAAGTTTTCCTTGGTCATACTCTTGTTCTGCTTCCATCAGCATTCATACCTTCACACCAGAATCCTCAGGCATTCTCTCCACATGTCCAAACCACCTCAACCTACCCCTACAAAAGACCATAGCACTGCTAAAAAAAAGTAAGTTGTTGGCAACATTCATTGAAGGCCCTCTAAAACTAGGCATTATTCTGACTGGAAAACTAGGCAGTATTCTTAAGGAGCAACTGATTAATAAGAAGTATGGTACTGAAAAAGCTGTGCAGTGGTGTTGTTGCCAACATTGTCATATGAGAGTGACACATGGACAATGAGTTAAGCTAATTTGTCAGAGATTTAGTCCACTGAGTTGAGCTACATTGGAGTGATCACAGTCAAGAGAAGGATTGATAATGTAACTAAGTGAACAATGTGAAACATCTGGAATGGTGGAGCAAGGCATGGAATGAACTGTGGTGTAATGGAATGGATTAAAAAGAACACACTGAACTGATTTGGATATATGCAATTTCAAAGGGGAAACCATGTGTGGTTCAGAAGAGAGTGGTGCAGTACTGGTATATCACTGAGAGAAAAGGTGGGAACAGACAAATGGTTGAAAGAATAAGAGAAAAGTGCAAGGATAACGTATCCTAGAAATATTTCTGCCAAGGCCATTCCCTGGTGGGGGATTCCCAAGAGGGAACGAGGCATCAGAGATGACGCCTTTGATCAGGGGTTCTCAACGTGGGCAATATGGCCACTTTGGGGGCCATGGAAAATTTGTAGGGGGGCCACAGGACAAAATTAGACAAATGGGGAGGCCACAAGGGGTTGAGAAACCCTGACTTGGATGAAGGCTGTTACCAAGCGAGCATATCTTAACTACTTACTAATTATTGTGTCCTTCAGCTTCAGGCTGCAAAAGCAGTGTTCTGCTCCTTTACCGCACCAATTGTACTGCATGGCTAAGGAGTTTGTCACAGTGTGACGTAGAATACGCCTCACCGTGTCCTGAAGACCTGCTCCGCCTATTACACTAAGTCTTGCAATCTGAAAGGGTAATTACAGAGTCATTATCTTTTGCAAAATATCCCCCCAAAAAACATTATAAATTATTTACTCTACCCTAATATAAGGCTTTAAAACCACTGCCCCCCAATTAAGTCCCTGTAAAGAAATATCTATCTATCTATGGTCCATCACCATATCCCATACAGGGTGGCCATGACACCTTGAGCAGTAGCTTTTCTGTGGTGGCCTTTTACGACACGCAAGGAGCAAGAAGGTTTATTCTTAATCCCATGATCCAAGGAAATAGAAACTGAGATATAGAACAAGAGAGTGGTCAGTCTGTGCTGAGTCTTCGTGTAACTGTGACAGAGTTCCTTGCCTGACTGTGATGAGGAGGTCACTCACCAAGCTTATGGAAACAATACACTCTATCTATCTATCTATCTATTGCCAGATGCCTCAATCCCGTTTGGGGTGGCCACAAACAAATCGCCTCCAAGTCGCCCTGTCCCCCGCCATTTCACTGCCCTGCTCCCAACTCACACCCCCCTCTCTCATATACCTCTCCACCCCATCCCTCCATCTCATCCTCGGCCTCCCCCTCCCTCTTCCCCCCTCCACCTCACTCACATACACTCTCTTCGTCAGTCTTTCACCCCCCATCCTCTCCACTCATGTTAGTGAAATACACATTATTAGTAGTAGTATCAATGTTATGCACTGCCTATGAGTGTCCAAACTTGCTCTGAAATATCAATGCAAACATCATTCACACAACTTACAACTTTTTTTTCTTGTTCAGGATCCACAAGTTTTGATTCCAGGGCACCCACATCCACAATTTCATTTAGAGAGAAGTGGACTCCCTCAAGTCCCTCTTGATCCTGCTCTTGAAGTGAATTATGTCTCAAGAGTGTGTCCAGCTTTGCAGAAAGGGAATGAAGTATAGTACATAGCTCCTCCAGTACCATGAAGATCCTTGCATCATGGGCTGTAATTACATAATGCATGTCACTGACCTACATACAACCCTAATATTGTATAGCAAGCCCTCTAAGGTTACAGCCTTGAAACTTACAGTGGATATTGAAACAGGATGATGAAATGAGGAGTAAGCAAACACTATCTATCTATCTATCCTATTGCCCGACGCCATGATCCCCAAGGGGGGTGGCCGCGAGTAAATTGCCTCCTGGCTGACCTGTCCCCCACCAGCCAACAACCATCCTCCCACTCAATAGACACACACATTTAAACATAAGTAAACAGCCAAAACAAATGGTGTGTTAGAGCAAGTGTGCAGTGAGAGACTTCAGAAGAGCGCTGTCCATTTTAACAGCAATAGAACACAGTGTTGCAACACTGCACTGAAGAAAGAGTGAAGAGACTCGGTAAGAGAAGAGAGTTGATGAGACAAACGACCCTGGAAGCCATCCCACATTTTAGAACTGCTCAATTTCAGGTGCAGTATCTCATTGGTTCACACATTCTTAAGAGGAAGGTTTTACAGTGCTGACTGTAGTGTTTGGAATTTTGCTTAACTGTAATTATATACACTTGCTCTGAAAAATATCAGTGCAGGGTGTGATTGATGACTACAGAAAAGATACCTTCAACTTGAGACATGTCAGGAGGGTTAGTTAATATGTGGGTGTTTTATTTCAGATATTTGTGTATTACAAAAATGTTGAATGGGAAGGACTAAATAAATGTCCATGCATAATGCTGGCAATTCATCAAGTGTAAAGGGCTGCCAACATGTGGCTGAAACAACTGACACATCCCAATACATATCATCACTGGTCTCAAACTGTACTGGTATGCACTGATATTTTCTGGAACTAATGCACGGTACTGTAAACTTAGGCAGCAGTAAGAATGCAATAAAATTCAGTGGTGTATGAAAAAGGAAATTACCATAAAGACAATAGAGTATACTGTCTTACCTCTTAACGATATATGCTCAGATTGTAACTGAGACACTGACCCATCCAGACTTGATCTCGATGCGGTGTTGATGGGGCTTGGTGAGGATGGCTTAGGTGGAACTGGTGTCATTGTTGCTTTCTTGTTGGAGCAACCTGCATCACTGTCACTGCTATGCAAATGAGGTTCCGACACAATCAGGCTCGGTGCTGATGGCTTAGGCGGAGCTGGTCTAAGTGTTGTTTTCTTTTTGGAGCAACCTGCATCACTGTCACTGCTATGAGCCACCCGTATGCATTTTCTTGTCTTACTCTGAACTCTTGAACCAGAACCTCTCTCATCTGAGCTTTCACGGTCAGTGTATCTATCTGGAGATCTGCAATAAGGAATAAAAAAATAGGTAATCAATTCCTCATAAACACACCCTTGAATAGGTATTCAATTCCTCATAAACACACCCTTGAATAGGTATTCAATTCCTCATAAACACACCCTTGAATAGGTATTCAATTCCTCATAAACACACCCTTGCACACTAGCACAATCACACACTGAGTGGGAACCTCAAATTACTAAATACTGTATACTGTTTACCATACTGAAATTATACACTGTGGCAATATACTGTATGGTACCCTGGCGTTTAGTGCAGCATTTTTGTCTGCAGACCCCCATACTAAAATAAACCCATACTATAATAACACATAACCTCATGGGAAAAATTTATTTTGTTTGCAAACCTGCTAAAACACCCCCCCCCCCAACATGACACTTATACCTATTTCAACAGGGAAAAAAATACCCTCTCATTTAAATGCTGTGTTGTTAGGCTATTTCACTATTTGAGAGAAGTAAGTCAGACAGTTCATACCTCTTTCTTCTTTTTGAATGACGAAAGCTGAAATCCTCAGCATCAGAATCAGTATCTGCTGTGTGTAGGTCAGAATGATACACAGCCTCTGGTAACTTAGCTCTGGCTTTCTCATAGGTATCTGTGGGTATATAAAGGAATTATATACGGTATGTATTAGCTTACCGGACCATCACTAAGAGTGCTCTAAAACAGTATTCTTTTATCAATGGTCACCCGTTGTGGGATTATGGTACTTGGCTAAAGAAAGGCAGAAATTTTCCTCCCATCCTGTCAATGCACAATTCATAATCACAGAAAATATATCTTTTGTACATTATTCTAGATACCCCATAATAACACTGAGGAGCTCTTCCTCAACATTTCCTCATTCTATTATGATAATTATGACTACATCATCTTAAGTCAGGTTAAGTAAGACATGATCAGGGAAGGTTTAGAATTAACAGTTTTCCTTTTACTTACCCAGTAATCAGAATTTGCCCAGTAGCCCTGGAGTGTAAGAACACAGACATGTGACACAAGATGACAGATGACAAGACTGACACCAGACACACACACACAGGTACTGAATAAGATGTGGATATGATGCCTCTTAATTCTGTTCAGAAATGTTGATAACATAAATAAGCAAGGAAAGGATTGGTGAAAAATGAAGTGACCCAAGTAATGGAATTAATGTATAGCATAGTGAAATCTGATTGGGCCTACTTTGAAATAAATATATATGCACAATATTATATTGTCCCATGGCAGTGCATTCTGTTTTTCCATGTTAGGTAGCTACCTTACCATTATGGTACTGAGTAAAAAAGAAAAATTACCTGATTCATACATTATTTTTATGGAGTACTTCAACCATTCTGTTGTGGGTGAGTCTCTGTTTTTGACAGCGCTGGTTAAACGAGTTGCAGACTGGTATTTAGGCCACACTGCTTCATGTCTGCTCTTCAGCCATGTTGAGGGAATGACAGCCACATCCTTTGTTTCAGTGAACTCAACAACCAGAAACATTTCAGCCATCTGTAAGAAAACAATACATAACAGGTACTACAATGTTATGATAAAAATGGTTGCAAAAAGGAAGAAATATACATTTTTCTAAGAAAAAAATAAATGGCAGACATACTGGTAAGACATGATAATGTTTCAGGAATACCCATGCACAACCATTGCCTGGAAAGTAAAAGTGCCTTCTCAAATGTACAGTAATTTTTTATCAATATCATATTCACTGTGCTAAAGGCTGACTGGTTATTGCACATAGTACACACAGAATACATAGATACACAATAACCCCTAACTCTGATGATGAATACTTGGCATCTCATGAACTTCATTCTGGCTTCACATGAATATGTTGCAAATGTGCTGACACCTGCAGTTTTAACCTCCTCCTCTTTGTCCAGTAAGAATTACCATCTGCCATTTTCACATCTATAAGTAATATCCCTCTTTCACCAGTATTAAATATTATAAGTATTTCAAGCAGAATTACATGCCTTTTTTTTGCAGTAAAGATGAGATGATCCTGCAGCAAGTAGCTTTAACTATATATTTCGGTTTAAAATCCATAACACACCTTTAAAACTAGATTTTCTAAAAGTATATTGTTTGAAGAGCCGAAAGTAGCACACATTTACTGCATAATTTCATGGGCTATTACAACTGTTACAGGTGATTTTAAGTGTGAAGAAACATAAAAAGTATTCAGAGGCTAAGTATAGGTAAGACTTACTAAGTAGAAAGTATGATTTATGACAAACGTTTATTTTCATATTCACTGAAAATGACAAAGTACTCGGCGGGTTTTCGCAGGCACTGAGGAGGCATAGTTGCTCACACTTAGCCGCCGCTGCCTCCCTAAAGCCGACGGAGGGCCTCTGGGCATGGTTTGCTGGGATGGGAAGAACAAAAATGGGAAGAGGAAGAGAAGGAACAGGAAGAACAAGAGAAGAGGAGGAAGAAAAGTGGAAAAGGAAAAAGAAAAGGATGAACTGAAAAAGGAGAAAGAAGAGGGGAAAGGGAAAGAGGAACAAGAAGAGGAAGAAGAAAAGAAAGGACAAGAGGAAGAACATGATGACAAGAGAGAAGAGGAAAGGGAGGTACAGAAAGAGGAAGAGGAAAAAGGAGATATGAAAGAAAATGAGGAAGAGGAACTGGAAGAAGGACAGGAAGAAAAAGAAGAACAGGAAGAGAAAGAGGAGGAAGAGAAAAATTGAAATGCCTGGGAAGAGGTGTTAGGGAGCTGCCTTAACTGACTGGAGTTTATGCCATGATTTAAAACTCTGGCTAAGCACTGGGTCAAGAGAAGAACATAGCTGAGGATAACTGAAGAAGGCTGGCAGACAAAAACTGACATCTCTCCACCTTCACTGCTGAGTTGTAACATGAGAATAGCACTAGAATATAATGCTAGAAATGAAGTACTATGGAAATCATGTTGAGCCAAAGTACTGTCTCATTCTGCCACTGAGATACGTGAAATAGGCAGCAAAAGGATCAAAACCTGGGCCAAGTTAAGGCAAAAGGACTATAGTGAAATGTTACTCTGACAATTATGGCTTAAATGCAAAACCGTCATTTTACTTCATACTTTTTTCCTTTAATGTATCTGACTCTGGACATATGCTTAACAGTCCTTTCCCTGAGGCCCAGCAGTTCTACAAACCATAGACCTCCACATGTCACCACTTCAGCACTAACACCCGCCACCCATACTGAATACATACTAGGGGTGTCTTATACAGGACTGGTGTAATGGTATTAGTGGGGGTGTTTTTATGGCATGTCAAATTCAAATCCCTTAAACCATTCCATGCCCCAGCCGGGATTCAAATCTGTGTCCATTGGGATAGTGGATCACCTCTCTACTGATTCACCACCTGCTTACATAATGCTACCTGCAGACATGGAGCAATACCTTTTTTACCTCAGCCTGGCCCAGATGTTTGTCCTTTTGCAGATTACTACAGGTGGCTGAATGGCAGAAAAAGACGATGCAACAGCTCAACACACAGTACTGTACTTTCCACACACTTCTTTGCAACAAGTACCATATTCTAGTGTTCATCTACTGTTACAGCCTAGCAGTCACAATGACAAGATGGCAATTTTAGGTCATTACCATTAAAAAAAAAAAAAAAAAATTATCCTTGACTTAACCTACTGAGCCTAGGGGATTTTTTTTTTTTGGTCAGTATCTCATTGTACCATTTTTTTTTTTCCTGCACTCTATTAAACTTCCATCCTTACTCGTCAATCTGCTTCCATCGTTACTCATCACATTGCTTCCATACTACTCATCACACAGCCTCCATCCTTACTCATCATACTGCTTCCATCCTTACTCACCACACACTACTTCCACAAAATAACCAACAAAACCAGCACAAACATCACATGAATTCAAACATAAGTGACTGCACCTGAGCTCCCTGATAATTAATGATGCCAACACAGGAAATGTTTGGCTTGATGTGGGTAAGGCCTCCCAGTTTCTTCAGCGACAGTGCAAATACAACCGGCACCTCTTGCAGTTTGGCTTGTTGTAGTGTCTTTTCCACAGCATCATCTAGACCTCCTGCAGGGGAAGAGTGCCTTATATTACTCTTGCTTCTGCTTGGCCTAAAACTGTCAGCTCTTCATCTTGAATGCTGAGGTGTTGCAAAAGATAAACACTAGAAGGTTATACTAGGCTTCTTGTACATTAACAAGGTCCAGATTTTTTTTCCTGTTGCCACTTATTTCACATAGTCCAGTGACAGAAAAAGGTAATGCTATGGCTCTATATTCCCTCCACAGGATTTTTTTTTTTTCTTTTTTTTACTAGCATTATATTCTAGTGCTAATCTGTTGTTACAACTCAGCATTTACAATAGAGAGATGGCAATTTCATGTCAGGTTATAGTAAAAAAAAAAAATAGTAGTCAAGAAGAGGTGCTATGAAGAGAATATACAGCCAGAGTACAGGGCATTGTCTTTTTCAGCCACTGAGCTAGAAATGACAAAACTCTGGGCCAAGTTAAGACAAAATGAGTACCAGGTATAAAGCAGCACTTCAGACTAGGAAAAGGGTCAGTACAGAGATGGCATACATGATAAATTACTGTGCAGGATGGGGACACTGCTACCCAAAATAATTATTAAAGTTTGAGATGTCTAAAATTAATAAGCTGTACAATAAAAGTCCATCAATCCCAATGGCAGTGGACCGAGAATCATTCGGATCATCAGATTTTTCGGATTTTTGGCTGGGACCCCTAAGACACTTAATTTCATGTTTAAACTGAAATTTTACCGAATGGATCACTTTTCATTCATTCATAATACAATATGGAACATATTAACATTACATATTACACAAATTTTTTACTTAATGTATTACTGAACTATAATGAAATATTTATTGTTGTAAAAGGTACAGAGTGCTAATACAACAAAAGGTGGTGGGTTGTGCCACACACCTTATTGAAGGCACAAACTGTAATTGGTAAACAAAGAGATGTCATGGGTTGTTTAACTCACCAGTAATGCACAGTTTGTCGGCCTTCTTCAAAAATTCGTATTATTGGGATTTTCGGATTATCAGCGTTCGGATTAATGGACTTTTACTGTATTTTCATGTGATTGTGCCTATACAAATAATATTCAGTAGGGAAAAGATAAAAGAATGTCACTAGCACATCATTCACTGCATCATTAAGAAGTAGTACTAGTAATGTGGGCTGGGAATAATGGGCATTTTGTAATATCCATCACTTGTGGTGTCATACTGTTTTGTATATAATCTGAGTGATCCTTTTTTTTTACCATGTGTACAGTCAGTATTATTAGCTTCATCTATAACACCATATGTCCTCTTGGGAACCTATCTAAAAGGAATGGCTGTGACTGTTACATCTCCAAGCTTCTTATCCCTGCTACTTAGCCCTTACAAAGTACTGTACTGTATATCTGCAGAAAACTGTACTGCAGAATACTTCAGAGATGGAGAGAACATTTCAACAAGTACCTAAATGTGAGGAGTAAGACAAATCTGTAATGATGGCAGTGGGGACAACTAAATCAGGGGAATGGATGACTGAGAGAAAATTGATCCATAACAGAAAAATATAGGTAAATAAGAGCGAGGTATAAAGCATATGAGGTGAATGGTACAGTGTATGTGAAGGGATGCTGTACAGGGAACTGAACTGAAATGTATAGATTACCAAAGGCTACACACAACAGAGTGCAGTCAGTAAAAATACACAGAGACCATACAGGTTTTACTTTAATCAAATTTCAGAAATTATTTTTTAAAAACTGGTTGGCTACAATCGACCCTTTCCATCATTAAACACACTTAAAACGATGCTGAGGGACAAATACCAGTACTGTATTGGGTACATTTTACATTATTTAGGAAGTGGAGAGATGGCATGGGGCACAAGGGCTTAGGAGTAAATGAAGACAAAACAAAAGTGATGGTATCCAGGGCTAGGGGCAGTACTGTCAAAGAAGAAGGAGAATGGCTATGTGCGATTTGCCACAAGGGCATAGGAAGTAATTCCATCTTGTGCAGTGTCTGTAATAATTGGGTGCATAAGAGATGTAGTGGTATTAGAGGTAGACTGCGAGATAACGCTGATTTCATGTGTGCGGTGTGTCAGAGAGAGCAGGTGGAGATTGACAGGCGTGAAAGGATTGAACTTGCTGGTGGATCTCTTGAGTGTGTGGAAGAGTTTTGTTATTTGGGAGACATGTTATGTGCTTGTGGCAGGGCTGGAGCTAGCTCTGTGGCTAGAGCAAGGAGTGGTTGGAAGAAGTTCAGGGAGCTGTTGCCTCTCCTGACATTGAGAGGGTTCTCCCTCTGTGGTAAAGGATCTCTGTATACAGCTTTTGTTAGGAGTGTAATGCTGTATGGTAGTGACACCTGACAGTAAAGGAAGAGGATATTCGCAGGCTCAAATGTACAGAAATGACAATGATTAGGTGGATGTGCAGTGCATCCCCGAGTGTGAGGCCTGGGGGAGCTAGGTTTATGATGGAAGAGTTGAGGAGTAGGTTGGGACTGGACTGTATTGGTGCTGTGATGAGGAGAGGCAGACTAAGATAGTTTGGGCATGTGGAGGGGATGAATGATGATAAATGGGTGCTGAAAGTGAGAAGTGTTAATGTTAGGGGTAGGGTTGCGAGAGGTAGACCGAAAAACACCTGGGACGATGTCATTCAGTGTGACCTCAGGGATGAGGGACTGAATAGGGAAGCTGCCACAGATGGAGCAACATGGAGAGCCGCCATTAGGTGACCAAGACCGATGCATAGAGCCTTCAAAAATTAAACAAAACGATGGAGCTAGAAAAGGACACCTACATGTGGATGCACTGATATTAACCGAGCTGCTCCCCTGCCCATTTATACATACTTCCCTCAACTCCCTCCCTCTCCTCTAAAAGGAGAATGGTGAGCTACAAGAAGATGGCATCTCTGGCCTGTAATCCACTGGGTTCACATTCAGATAAGCCTAGGGTTGTGGTTACTACTACATTACTGTTTATAACACTACTTACAGTACCTGTACTGTACTGTACCATACTGTACAACATTCTCAAGCATTCACTCTTAACCCAAAATTTATTGGACCAAATAATGACATGAAATAACAAATAATCAATCACCGCTTACTTCACTCAATTAAGCACATAGAAAAGGGATACAGTAATATAATAACAGCTGACACACTATTGTTGGTTAATTTTCAGCTGACAAAGCTGGGCCACTTCCACACCTTGAATACCAAGTCAAGGGCATATGAAATTCTGTAAGCCTTCATTATGAGGTAGGAATCTCCTTGGTTGCTTGTCAAACTGACTCTCATCCAACTACATTTGGCCATCAACTGAGCTGAAAGAGGTTAGGATCTGAGCCGGGTTAAAACAAACATGCAAATATGTTGTTACCTGGTTCACAGCACTTCTGTATATTTGGTGCCATAATGATGCATGACATCTTGCCCATTAACTTGGTTGTCTGCTTCAGCCCACACACAAACCTCTGCCTGTCAAAAAAAAAAGGGAGTTACAATTTGGCCTAAATTAATAGCATGAATCCAACGATGTATTAATCAACTGTATTTTCATAACTACCAGATTATTTCATTTTCCTTTGGAAGCCTTTCTATGGTGATGGGGTTGATGGAGGGTATTTCTAACCTCTCTACTTCAAAGTCTCTCTTATGCTGAATAAAACTGTATCATGAGAGAATAAAATAGAAAATATCACTCTACTTTAATAGGTTAGAGCTGTTTCACTTTAAAAGCTGTTTCATTATTCTGCTGCTGATGAATTAACATCTATTAGTGGTAGGTGGGGGCGCTCATCATCCACTCACTCGACGTAGTGCTGCTCTCAGGTGACTGTCCTCTCCTCTCTTCCTTTCTTCTTTCCTTCCTTCCTCTTCTTTCTTTCTTCTTCCTTCTGTCTACAGGTGACTCTCCACTGACTGACATGGCAAATGGTCTCCTGTACATCAGGAAACCATTTACTACACTGGGTGATAACCACATAACCAAACTATGGCACCTGGTGGTTTAGTGGGTAACTAAGGCACTCCTGCCAGATTAAGCCAATGTAGGTTTATATCCAAGGGATAGTTGGGGTTTATTGCTCATGTAATGCCACTCAGGGATGAGTGAGGCTGGTCACTCTCATCTTAAATGTCTGGACCAACTTGCCTAGCTCTGGGTTCCTACACTCCTCATGGGGCAACACAGGATTAGATAATGATGATGATGATGATGACGATATTCACTTAAAGTTACTTATGATTCATTATAAGGTTGCTCGCAAGTTAGAAATGAATGTTTTTAAGCTTTAACCACTCAGTCACAAACCAGAAATATGTCTCACTTAGGGCGGTTTCACTTGAAGCAGGTGCTGGCAAAGAACGCCTTCATGTGCCAGTAGTCCAGTGCCTATATAACTCGGTGGTTCCACTGCCTGGTTTTACAAACAACCATCAATTTCCTTCCCATCCCCCAATTGAAAAATGGTGGACTGCAGAAAAATGTCAGCTTCAGCCTACAGTCCACTGGCTTCTTGTTTACAAAGGCCTGGGGCCACAGTTACTACTACTACTACTACTACCTGTGCTACAACAGCAACAACAAAAATTATCAACTGACTTGATGGCACCCTTGGCAGGGTCCCGTGCATACAGTCGCCTCTGGAACAGAACCACAGCTTTAAGCAATTCTGCTGCCACTTCATTAATTTCATCTGTCACAACATGGGTGCAGTACCTGGGGAGAGGCGTCAGATTAGAGGGTTTTCTCATCAATTCACCCCGAAGGTTAATCCATCCTAAGTCATTTCATTCTTACTAATCTAACCTAACTTGACCTAACCTTCACTAACTGAACATTACTACCGGTAAATCTAAGGTAATCTAACTTAACATGCTGGTAATATAATCTTACCTAACCCAAGCTAACCTAACCTAACAACATAACCATATCTAACCTAACCCAACCTAGCCATATCTATGCTAACCTAATCTACTTACATAAAAGCCGTAAAAAATAGACCAAAAAAAAAAACTGTAAAAAGTTTACTAACATGCAGTAAAAAGTTTACTGTATAACAGTGTCATCAACACCGGCCACAGGCACCCACATCCAGTCATGTAAGGCTATATGTGTTTTTGTCTTAATTTGGGCTTTTCATACTGTACTTTACAGGTAATATACAGTACAGTATATACCACATACCTGTATATATAGTACAATATACAGTACAGTATTCAGTGCATAAGTTATGGTAGTCGCTTAATGTCCAGATCACTTAACATCCTATTTTTCGGAACGTACTGTGGACACCGAGTGGCAAATACCTGTATAGCATATGACCACACCAACTAAGCACACTCCCTTCTACCCTATTACCAGTAACAACATACTACCTAACCAATATTCAATACATCAGTGCACCTAAACCCCACTATACGATCTTCCATTGTGCAATTGTTTGCTTATATGATCTTAATATTTCGGCATCTTTTTCAACAAATAATCACCAATTTCCCATATAAGATTGCTATGATCCCTACATCTGATATACAACTGACTGTTTTTTTTCCACGAACGTAACTTAATCACACAGAGGGATCTGACTGCATTAGTTGCTCACAATTAAAAAAAACACCTACTCTCTAAAATTACGGTGATGGACGGGACCTGCCAGCATCTTCAGTTCCTGAAATATTATCCACCGGACTCTCTCTGCATTCATGTGCGTCTCACCCTTGGATTTCTCATCGTTCTCTTCTTTCTTATCTATTTCACCATTATTTCCACTGTCTAGGTTTTTCTCAGCCTTAGATTTTTCCCCTTTCTCTCGTTTCTTATCTACTTCACACTTAGTTCCACTGTCTAATATTTTCTCAACCCTCAATCTTCTTCCTTTCTCTTCTTTTTCATCTATTTCACCCTTGTTATCACTGTCTAATCTTTCCTCATCACTGGATTTTTCTCCTTTCTCTTGCTTTTCTACTTCATCATTAATTAAACTATCCATCTTCTTCCCATCACTATATTTCTCTCCTATCTCCTGTTTCCTCTCCTTTTCACCCTTCATTTCACTGTCCAGTTTATCATCGTGTTCAGTTTCCCCCACATGGCTCGTCTCCTCAGTCAGTGTCGACTCCTTCCTAACGGTCTCTTCATCCCGTTTCACCCCCTCCTTCTTTTCTTTCTCCTCCTCCTCGACAGGTAACAGGTCCGCTGGTGTTGATGAACTTGTAGGAGGTTGTGTCTTCTGTCTCTCTATGGCTCTCTTTGCTTCTGTTGAGCTGAGAAGGAAAAAACTGTAATTACATTATCATCATCGTCAACACATGGAAAATAACCCATTCTGCCCATGGTTGTCATTTCTATTTATTCTCGCTACCACCAGATGATATCCAGGTAATTTAGTTATGGGGTATGTCTATCCCCCTTTCTTAATACTGAATATGACAAAACACAAGAATAAGTTTCAAAGCAAGCCTGAGGACAGTAAATCAACCAGGGGGATGAGGGTGGGTTCCTGGAATGTGGGAAGTTTGAGGGGAAGAGCAGGGGAAGTCGTTGAGGCATTCAGTAGGAGGTGGGTGGATGTGGCGTGTTTGCAGGAAGTCTGGTACAGGGTGGATCAGCCAGAAAGATTGTTGGGAAGGACTGTTACTATACGTTGTTTTGGCAGGGGGGGACAGACGGATATGGGTGTGTTGGTGTGATGGTTGCGGAGAAATCTATCTATCTATATACCTAGGCTGCTTCCCCCAAGGAAAGGGAGGTAGCCGAGACAGGACGACACACTCCCCATTTACTCATTCATTGCTGTCGGGCCCTGCTGCGGATGTCACTGATTGCGGAGAAATAGGTGGAATATATTATGAATGTTATGAGGGTAAGCAATAGGATATTGGTAGTGAAAATTCTATCCAGTAGAAAGATAGCTGCAATTATATCGGCATATGCTCCACAGGCAGGATTGGATGAAGCAGAGAAAGATAGATTTTGGGATGATTTAATATGTGTAGTGGGTGGTATGCGGAATCATGAGATAGTGGTTTTGGGAGGGGATTTAAATGGTCATGTAGGTGAAGCAGCACAAGGTTATGCAGGAGTACATGGGGGATGTGCGTATGGTATAAGGAATGCGGAAGGGGAAAGGATACTCAAGTTTGGGGAGGCAACGGACATGATTGTGTGCAACATATATTTTAGGAAAAGAAAGAGTAGGTTAATTACGTATGAGTCTGGGGGAAATAGCAGTCAGATAGATTATTTTCTGGTTAGGTGGGCTGATAGGAGGTTAGTGAGGGATGTTAAAGTTATAGGAAGTGAGGAGTGTGTCCAGCAGCAGAAACTATTGATTTGTGATATGGTGCTTAAAGAACGAGTGATGAAAAAGAGGACTTATGTACCTAGGAGGAAAATATGGAAGCTGAAAAACCAAGTACAGTAGTAAGGGATGCCTTCTACAGCGAGATGAGGAGAGTGGTGGCTTAACAGGGAGCTGTAGACAGAGGCATTAATGAACAGTACAGAGCCCTCAAGAACAATCTCTTGACAGTAGCTAAGGTAACATGCGGTTGGACAAGAGGACCATCAAAATATAAAGTAACCTGGTGGTGGGATGAGGGTGTAAAAGCTGCAGTTAAGGAGAAAAGAAGGTTTTTCCTGGAATGGAAGAAGGGTGGTAGCAAGAAGGAATACTTGACTGCCAAGCGCAGGGCTAGAAGAGAGGTATACAGGGCGAAGTCAGCCACAGAGACTTTACTTGATAACCTAAATCATCGGGAAAGGAAAAATATGACATTTAAGGTGGCAAATCAGATGGAGAGGGATAATCGGGATATTATAGGTGAGCAGTGTGTGAAGAATGATGAAGGAAGGGTGAACAGTGAGGATATTAAAGATGCATGGAGAGAGCATTATAGCCGGTTCTGGAATGGGGAGTTTGACTGGGACAGGGAAGGTTTGAGCCAGCAGATCCAGTGTTTGACCCTTGGCCTATGAATAATGCTGCTACTGTAAGTGAGGAAATAGCAGGATGATGGTGGGGAAGGCAGCAGGTGTGTCTGGGTTGACTGCCGAAATGCTGAAGCCCTTAGGAGATATAGGGGTGAGGTTAGTCACTGACCTGATAAATATGATTATTTGTGAGTGTGTTGTCCCATATGATTGGCTGGAGTATAATTGTAAATGTGTATAGAGGGAAGGGTGATGCCCTGGAAAGAGGAAATTAAAGAGGTACACTCAACCCCCTGCTATCGCGCCTAATTGGTCACAGGAAACGCGCGTGATAGCTGAATGCATGATAGCTGAACTGAACAATCAATGGGAAAATTTCTAATTGGTTTTTCGGTGGCCCATTTTTCTAACTTTTAACCACTTTATGCCTACGATTTCCTGCCAATCTCTCCTCTAACATGAAATAAAGCATTATTACATTAATAATAACAGTATAATGAATAAATAAACAACATAAAAGGCCATCAAACTTTTATAAGGATTACGGCTTGGGTGGTTTGATGGGTTCCGAGGCTTGGGAGTGGCTTAGTTGCCGCCAGATCTCTTTGGCTGTCTCCATTTCTTTAGTGTCCACAGCTAAAGGGGGTATCACATGGTACCTTATATCAGGAATGGCTGAAGAACATTTAAGTGGAACAAAACTTGGACGCTATCACACACGTTCCTCACACTGTCGTCAGAGCCCCGTCTCAGTTGTAAACACGTGATTACTTTATCGACATCACAGTTTTTTCAGCATAAGAAATATTAACTCTTTATAAGGGTTTCAAAACGATTGATATTTATTCTAAAATACAATAAGTATTCAGCATTAGGCTAAATTTCAATGCTGTAGTACGATATATTCTTTCGAGCTGAATGGGTTTTGGTCACTGTTTTGCCCATCGTGTCCTCAGCAGGAATCCGTTCAGATGCATTCCAAATGCCCGTGCTATAATCGGGAATTTTACCACGTTACCGTTTCGATTAACCATCGTATCCTCTGCAAACCTCGTATGAAGTGCCGTGTGAATAAGTTTCACTTAGCCTGTCTTCAAACTCGACGCATGATAGCGGTCTTGGGGTGCGTGATAGCATGTATGGTTGTGCATTTGATGTGTGCGTGATAGCAGATAAGTGTGATAGCTGAATGCATGATAGCAGGGGGTTGAGTGTATAATGCTTTTAGATCTGATAATGAAGCTAATGGAGAGAGTTTTAGAAGGTATGATTAGAGAAAGAATGAATATTGATGAGATGAAGTTTGGGTTTATGCCAGGTAGGGAGACCACTGATGCCATATTCATTGTCCGACAGCTTCAGGAAAAATATATTGGTAGGATAAGGGGTCTGTATTTTGTTTTTGTTGATTTGGAAAAGGTCTTTGACAGAGTCCCTAGAGAGGTGGTGAAGTGGGCAATGAGAAAGCTTGGCTTGGAGGAGTGGCTGGTTAGGGTGGTTATGGCTATGTATGTGGGTGCTCGCACCCAGGTGAGAGTGAATGGAGATTTCAGCGATGAGTTTTCCGTGAATGTTGGTGTGCATCAGGGGTCAGTTTTCAGTCCCATGTTGTTTATCATGGTATTTGAAGCCCTCTCATGTGACTAGAAATGGACCCCCATGGGAGATGTTGTATGCTGATGATTTGGTGTTGATTGCAGAGAACGAAAGGGAGGCGGAGGAATGGTTTAGGAAGTGGAGAGATGGTATGGGGCACAAGGGCTTAGGGGTAAATGCAGATAAAACAAAAGTGATGATATCTAGGGTTGGTGGCGGTACTGTCAAAGACAAGGGAGAGTGGCCATTTACAGTTTGCCACAAGGGTGTGGAGAGTAATTCCATCTTGTGCGGTGTTTGTGATAAATGGGTGCACAAGAGATGTAGTGGTATCAGAGGTAGACTGCGAGATAATGCTGATTTTATGTGTACGGCGTGTCAGGGAGAGCAGATGGAGATTGTCAGGCGTGAAAGGATTGAACTTGCTGGTCCGGATGATGATGATGATGATTATTATCTATCTATTCATCTATCTATCGCCAGACGCCATAATCCCGTAAGGGGTGGCCATTTGACTTTGAGTTATTTGTTTTACAGGGAGGGGCACTAAACCTTCACCAACCCACTTGCTGACACATTGGGAGCACATATGGTTTGGTTATATGGTTACCACCCAGTGTAGTAAATGGTTCTTGGCTTACAGGAAACCATTTGGCTTGTCACTCAATGTAAAGCCAACTGTAAAGGAAAAAAAGCAATAAGAAGCGACAGGAAAGATGGGAGAAATAGGAAGAGAAGAGGGCAGGCACAGAAAAAGAATGATAAAGGCTAAGGAAGAAGTAGGCAGCACTACACCAAGTGAGTGGATGATGGTTGCCACCACCTACCACTAATTATTATTATTATTATTAATTATTATTATCATTATTATCATTATTATTATTATTAATGCAATCTATCAAAACACTGAATGTAATAACACACCATGTAAATTTACCTACCATTAAATATAATTTTAAATGCTGCTATTCTATCATCCTGCAGTCTTTTAGCTGCTTTCTTCAGTTTTGATAAATTTTTCTTCTTGTTGGCTCTAATTTTCCCTCGTCTCACCTGAAATTGAGAGAAAAAATAAGTGTGGCATAGTGCTATTCATTTTTTATTGCAGGTAAATACATATTCCAGCACATGAACTCCTTTAATGGTAGTACAGTAGTAGCTTTGCAGCCCCAGGTTCATCTGAATGTGAACCCAGTGAACAGCAGGCTGGAGTTGCCCCTATCCTGCAGCCCACCATCCTTTCTTCAGGGGAAAGAAAGGGAGGTGAGGGACATCTGTATAACCAGGTAGTTCCAATACCCAATCATATCAGTGTCACCCACCACATAAAGGCATCATTCTCCATCATCCCTTTGATGGTGCTGGTAGTGCCTTCATGTGATGGCACTGATAAAACCAGGCAGCTCCACTGCTTGATTATACCAATGTCCCTTACGTCCTTCCTTGTTCCTCTACGTGAGGTTAGTTGACTGCAGAAGAAGAGTAACTTCTGCCTGCTGACCTCTGAGTTCACTTTCCAGATTACCCTGGGGCTACAGAAGCCATTACTACTACTATTACTACTACTACTACAGTACTATAGTCTGTTCCATATAAACTGGCGGAGAGAAACCTGTATTTTCCTTCCCAAGTCTGGGTCAAACGTAGAATGCAGGTGACCTTAGAAGGATTATCCCGCTCTTTCCTCCAGCCCCTCCCTTCTCCTTCCTCTCCTGAGAGAGAGAGAGAGAGAGAGAGAGAGAGAGAGAGAGAGAGAGTGTGTGTGTGTGTGTCTGTGTGTGTGTTAGTGTGTGAGCGCACGCACGTGTAGGTGTAGGTGCATGTGTGTGTGTGTGTGTGTATTTTCTGTGGAGAGCCTTCTTCTGTGCTATCCTTATATTACTCTCATAGATTAGTCTTATTCCTGTTGTAGCTGCCTACCATGGACCAAAAGGTCTACTGCAGTTTTTCTCTCTTCTTACAGTATGTTCTTATACGTTACTTTTAGCAACTTGATTGTTGTATTAATATTTAAAAACTATTTAAGACCGGTTTCAAAATTTCCCATTCATCACACACACACACACACACACACACACACACACACACGCGCATATAAGGTATATTCTCTATCGACAGTTCTTATGAAAATATGTGGAGCATGCTGGAACTCTTGGGTGAGTATTGCTTGAGATGAATGGTAACAAAGAAGAGGAAGGAGGGAATGCATGAGTGGAGCACCTGCTGACCCGTACTGGTTCAGGTGTGCGTTTGGCCTCAGGTCAAGATGGGTGGAGCTTTTGCCTTGAGGTCACATGCAGCATTTCCTGGAACGCCCTTGATGATGCTTCCCAACATCCCGCCAGGTCACTTATAATAATGGACAACGCATCACACCACTGCAAAATCATAAATAAAGCACAAACACAGAGCTTACGAAAACAAGAAATTATAAAGTGGCTTCTTGATAACAACCTCCCTCATAACCCTCTGCACACTAAGGCTGAGCTGCTACACCAAGTGAAAAAAAACAAAGACAAGCAATTGTTTGAAATTGATGAAATCGTCAATAATCGTGGTCACCAGGTGCTGCGGCTTCCTCCCTATCATTGCCAGCTCAACCCCATAGATTTGGGCTCAGGTCAACGATGATGTGAGGAAGAGAAACTCAAATTCTTCTCAAAAATTACGAGTGATCGAAGAGCTGACGAGAAATGCGATAGAAAAAGTAACAGCAGAAAACTGGCAGAAATGTGCGGCACACACACACACACACACAAAAAAGAAGAATTTATGAGAAATGACACTGCTGTAAACCACATGGTAGAAAATTTTGTTATCAATATATTGAACGAGTCCAGCAGCGATGAAGATGAATAAACAAGTGTTGTGTGAGGTGTCTTGTGTATACTTATTGTAAATAAGAGTTGTAAATATAAATATAAGCCATATACTGAACATAATTTGTTTAATATTATACAAGAGAGAGAGAGAGAGAGAGAGAGAGAGGGGGGGAGGGAGGAGGGAAGGAGGAAAGAACAGAGAGAGAAGGTGGGGAGGAAGAGGGAGAAACTTTCCATTTTCCTATTAATCAAACACACACACACATTAGAAGGGAGAGAGAGAGAGAGGGTAATGCGTATTTCACCTTTTTTTTTTAATATAAAACTCTATCTTGATTGAAGTTATTCTCAGCAAATCATATGACTGATATTTTCATAATTATAACGTTTCACCATACCACGATGAATTGGTGATTTTCTTAGGTTTGCTAATCAGGATAGAACTCATAATAATGCCTTCAAATTACACAAATTCATGTTTGGATTGGATGTAGGATTAATTAATATTAGGTCAGAAAATATATTATTGCTATATTTGAAGATTAGACAATAAACAGTTCAATTCTCTCTCTCTCTCTCTCTCCCAGGAGAGTAGGCTGGAGAAAGAGTCAGGTGAGGTCACTTTTATCCCTCTGTACGGTCACCTGCGTTCGACTAGGACTTGGGCGTAGCTTCTCCGCCACTTTATATGGAACAGAGTACACTACTAAAACCCTCTGATGCAGTGATCATATTTACAAATTTACTGTATTCATTCTTGGTACTTCCAGACTATTTTATTCAACTCTGGGATGATGTCTGGTAAATACAGGATTCACAAAGGCTATATCTAACTCCAGTTTGAAAAGTATCTCCTTTGTTAAATAAAATGGTCTTAAAATGCAAAAAAACAAAATGCAAATACATCACTGGAATTAACTGATTAACCTCATGAATTTTGTAATGTACTGTTTAACTTATTCAAATTTCTGCCAGACAATGGTAGGCCTAATCATATTAAGAGAGTCCCCAGAGAGTAATGGAGTTAATGAAGGCTATGCTTAAATCATAATCATCATCATCATCATCATCTAGACCTTACTTCCCACCTAAATCCTCCAAACTGAAAATGTCTTTCATGCTAAACATTAAAATCATCCAAAAACAGCCATGTGGAGGGGATGGGGAATGAAAGATTGACTAGAAGAGTGTATATGAGTAAGGTGAAGGGAGTGGCAAAGGATAAGAATGAGGGATGAAGTGAACAGATATATGAGAGGAGGGTGTGAGTTGGGGGAAAGGCAGACAAATGACAGAGGACAAGGCAACATGGAGAGGATTTGTTTGTGGTCACCCTTTAAAGGATGAATGCATCTGGCAACAGACAGACAGTCTCTTTCATTAGCTAAATTCTTACCGTATATTCTTGTCATCTCACAGTGAGTTTATTCAGTTTAGGATATACGTTTGAACTGGCAGGGTTAGATATAGCCTTAAAATCCTCTTTAACAAATGCAAAGTTAAGTACATACCACTTTGGCAGAAGCTTTTAGATCCTTTGAAAATTTCTGGAAAAAAATAAAAGAAAGCTAAATTAGTACTTATTGCATGATGACCCTCAAAAATCCCCTAACAGTTGACTTTCACCCAAAATAATGACCACAACACAATATATATAAAGCCTGTACTGAATGATACGGAACAGTGATTATACAGTACTATTTTCATACACAGAATTTGTACATTTATGCATAGAATTATAAATGACTGGAACAAGTGACCAAAAAATGTTGTGATTACCACTTCTATAAATGTTTTCAAAGGTAGATATAACAAATTTATATCAGATACAAAACTGGAGGTGGGCAATAAGACCTATGTGAATCATTAATGAATCCCATAGATTATACTGAGGAGTCTATTGTTTGTAAAAGATCAGGAGTGCTGTAAATGTTGCTCACTCATATGCTTGTATTACAAATTAAGATTTATATTAAAGCTGATGCTTTAATGTAATGAAGAAAAGTTCACTATTTTTCAAACATATTTTTATGTTCTTTTCACTTTAACTTGGCCCAGATTCTTGTCCTTTTGCAGCTAATTTTATACAGATCAATGGCAGAATGAATGCTTCAACTTTACACTTTTTTATACCAGTAACATTTCTATAACTAGCACCGCAATCTAGTGTTAATCTGTTGTTACAACTCTGCACTGTCAAAGTGAGGGGTACAGAATAGCTATAGTTATTATTCTTATACCTTAGCTTGGTCCAGATATTTGTCCTTTGCATCTTACTTCTCATAGCTCAATGGCAGGGAGGAAAAATATATACAGTATACAGTACTATGACCTTCTATCCTTTTCATAGGACTTCTTTGTGACAAACACCATACTCTACTGCAGTGCTGATTTTCTCTTTTAATAACAGATGGGTAGAGGAAGGAAAACAAACTAAATATAGAAGAGAAAATCCATACACCAGACTACAGACGGCTTTCATTCATAAAAAAATCTGTAAAAGTTGAACCTGAACTGCTAGGTGTTGAAGTCTGAGGGTACACTAATCTGAGGAAGCGAATTCTAAAGTGAAGCCGTTACAGCTCTCTTTGGGACAAATAAATGTAAAACAAAGTAACCACACACTGGAGTTTGATTCTTACCCTTTGAGGGACCTTAGTTTTTAGCTTTTTGCGATTCTTCAGCTCTTCAGCAAATGCCATGAGATCAACCTCTATCAGGTCCTTTGTCTTCACCTTCTTCTTGACCGTGCTGGTGGGCAAGGCTTCAGCTCCTTGGGGAGAATCAACAAAACTTCTCTCGGGTACTGTTTGCCTGTTCCTCTTTACTGTTTGTAGTGCACTGCTGTAACTAACAAGTCCCACTTGATTTAGCACACTGCTGTCATTTTTGGTGGGTGATACATCGCTTCTGTGCTGAGACTGAACAGTATAATCCGCCACCTTGATCCCAGCACTTTTGCCTTTGGATGCATCAACTGTAGTGTCAGGATGATCTGCTGCATGAGAACTGTAGGTCCTCCTTTTAGGCACTGCCCCTGTGGAACTAGTCTTTGTCCAGTGTAAGGCTGGGTACTCATTACTCAACACTGGTACCTGCTGACGACTAGATATGGCTTTCTGTGAACCTCCAGACAAAGCCTTCTCTAGGAAATCTCTCGTTACCATGGTTACCTTGGAGTCAGATTTGAGTCTCTGCTGAGCTTGCTTGATCTTAATCTCGCACTTCCTGATCTTCTCCTCCTTTTTCAGCTGCTTGGCCTCTAACCATTTTTTAGCAGCTTCTGGATCAAAGAGACCTTTGAATGGGAAATCATCTATTTATAGCCTGATGCCTTAATAACGTAAGGGGTGACCACAAACAAACTGTCTCCATATCACCCTGTCCCTTGCCATCTCACTGGGATTTTCCTTCTGTAGTATTATTAGCATCCCCTGGTTTTGTTTTCCTGGCATAATTTCCTTCACGGTGTTTTTTGTCAGTGAATGAATAAAACTGCATGAAAGACGAAAGACAAAAAATGTACTGAAGGAGTATAGTTGTGCCTGAGTCTTTCCCATATTGGATGAGACCAAACTGTGTGGCCCAGTCACCCTGGTGGTTGATGCAGGTGACATGGTGGCCCAGGGCTGAGTGGAGACAGGCCAGGATGTGCCGTTGATGGTGGAGCACAGGTGGCCAACGTGGAAAGGCTTGCAATGCTGGGTGAGCTGTGGGATGAGTGGTGGAAAAAATAATGGTCATGTTCAAGACTGGAAAACTGTTACTGATAAATGGCACAACCAGCTCCAAATTATCCCTTATAAGGTGCAAGAACCCTGGGTTAGGGTACCATACTGAAAAATTTAGGGAAAACAACAAGCCTACTCTTCTTGTGGCATTACATGATCAGAAAAACACCATTTTTTTTTTTTTTTTTTTTTTTTTTTTTAGAACTAAACCTATGTGTAGGAGGCATAAGACTTACTTACTCAGTGTAGAGCCACTAGAAGTGGAAAGAATAGTAATAAATGACAAGAAGGAAAGGAAGAAGTAGGATGAGGATGGCAGGCACTGAGACAGAATAGGAAAGAGAAGGAAGAAGTAGGCAGCACTACTTCATGTGAGAGGACAATGGTCACCACCACCTACCACCCACAAAGGCCTGGTACAAATATCTTCAATCTTGACAGGATCCTCTTCACAGTGTGGTGGGTGAGTCGGAATGACACCCACACAAACAAAACATTATGACATACATACATCATCTAATCCTGTGTTGCCCCATGAGCAGCACAGGAGGCCGGGGCTAGGCAAGTCGGTCATGACATTTAAGATGAGAATGACCAGCCTCACTCATCCCTCAGTGGCATTACATGAGCAATAAACCCCAATCACCCCTTGGATATAAACCTACTCAGGCTCAGTCCAAATAATTCAAAACTGAAATTTACACCAATAAAGGAAAAAAAAAGTATGCCTGGGGTTATAAGACTGTAGGTAACATTAGGACACGAGTGCCAATTCTGAGGAAAAATGAGTTGTGAGGGGCTGTGAGAAAAATTTTGTGAGTACTGTAAGGAGTCACTGAAAATACAGTATTTTACATATTGGCATCAATCCTGAGCACAGTTGCTTCAAAGAGAACTTTGAATGGGAAATTCATCTATTTATAGCTTGATGCCTTAATAACGTATGGGGTGACCACAAACAAACTGTCTCCATATCACCCTGTCCCTTGCCGTCTCACTGCCCTCCCTTCAACACACACCTCCCTCTGCCATATATCTCTCCACTCCATCCCTCCATCTCATCCTTGGTCTCTTTATACAATGATAAAATGCCACATGAGCTTGTGATAGGTGTAATTCTACTGGACAAAAGGGATCCATATGTTTACTGAATTAGACCAACCCTCACCACAGTTCTAGGTCATCGTGACAATGTATTTTTGGGGCGAGGGGGGAGTTATCATCATTCCAACTTCATTTCCCACATAAAACAAGGGCTGAGGCAAAGAAGAAAAACAAGAGAGCAAGAATTTACAACTTAGGTGGTGGTGGCCATCATCCACTCACTTGATGTAGTGCTGCCTACTTCTTCCTTCACCTTCATTAATTTTTTTCTGTGTCTGTCCTCCTCTCTTTCTATTTTTCCCATTTTGTCACTTTTTATTTTTATTCTTTCCTTTTCAGGTGGATTTATATTGAAAAACAAGCCTAATGGTTTCCTGGCTTTTATAATGCTGGGTGGTAACTATATAACCAATTTATACATGTTCCCTACATGCCAACAAGTGGGTTGGTGGAGGGTTAGTGCCCCTCCCTGTAAAACCACTAACCCAAAGACAAACAGCCAACCTGTACGGGATTATGGCATCTGACTATAGACAGACAGATAAAAAATAAAAATGCCCACTCACCCACACCCACCTGTACTCCACAAGGACCCTCTGGTGTGGCAGGAGGTTGATGAGTGCAATGCATTACCAGAACGACTCAGGAGTGTTGTTGGTGATGCTGAGGACTTCTGATGCTAGCTGGCTGTAGTCCTCTGCAAAATAACAAAGTCATTGGAGGAGGGAAGTGCATAAATCATCATTATCATCTTCATCTGCATCATCATCACCATCATCATCATCATCATCATCATCCAGATCTACTTTCCAACCCTAGGATGGTGTGAGGTAAAGTGCACAGCCAGAAATAACTATATAGAATGTGAAAAAAAAGCCTATCCAGTTGAATGTGCCACACACTCACTCCCTCACCATTCAAGCCCCTGGAATCCTGACTCCACCTCATAAACATCCACACTTAAATGCTTCATATTCTGGCATTAATATCCTGTATATCTCAGTAGTCAAGATGGAGAGATGGTTATTTTATGCTGTGATACATAGACAAACAGACAGACTGACAAATGAGGAAGTAAAGGAGCATTGTGGTGTTGATGTGGTTGAAAGTGTTGAGAAATACTCTGAGATGGTTTGGCTATGTGGAGAGGATGGACAATGAGAGACTGACTAGAAGAGTTTGTAAATGACGTGGAGGGGAAGTGGGGGAGGGGGAGACCAAGACTGAGAAAAGGGATGGAGTGGAGAGGATGGAGAATGAGAGAGTGACTAGAAGAATGCATGTGAGTGAGGTGGAGGGGGAGACCAAGGATAAGATGGAGGGATGGAATGGAGAAAGATAAGAGAGAGGAGTCCAGTATAATTATCTGTGCAAGATAGTGTCATTTATGTAAGGTTATTATTTCATGAACTTGGACAAGATATTACTGCAAGTATAATTATGTAATTCTGTTCACTGCAGCACCAACGTATACCTTCATGTAAAGAAAAAATACAAATGCTTTACCCAGAGTGTAAATGGTAGGGCATGTTTATTTATAATGATTTTTGTATCGGTTCAGGTGCTCCTGCTGACTTATATGACTTGGACAACCCAGACTGGGCACCAAACCTGAACCTGGGACATTCAAAATTTGTGTCTAATGCAACAAAGTCTATGAAGTCAATGGAGAGATATGAGCGTTTATCAAAGCGACGTGCACAACAACTAGATTTGCTGCAGCTGATGGTTTATTAGAGTTGACGATACAACCAGGTGAGATATAAAGTGATACTTATGATGAATTTGCTCATAGTCAGCAGAGGTAACAAGGAGACACAGCAGCACATTATCCTCTTTAATATGACATCTCCACATAACCGCCGCCATGCAGCGCCCACCATTGCCAGCACCCAAAACAAAACAAAACAAAACAAATGAAGGCGGAGATGCGACATTAACTTAACAGAATTCCCTCTCTTCTTTCTTTAAAAAAAATGATACAACAATAATTTGACAGAATTCCCTCGTTTCTTTCTTAATAAAAATAATAACTTTTCCAAAAAGACACAAACTTTAGTTACATACCTATGTCAGTAAGATCTCCCTTTTGCAAAATGTTTAACAATTTGAAAGTATTCACTCCTTTCTTTGTAAGGCAATCAGACAATTGCAATTCTGATCTAACCCAAATCATCTTTAAACAACCTTCCTGTATTAGCTGTTTTAGTGTGGCTAAATCTATTCTCAATCTCTTTTCACTTACATTTTTCATGGAGTGAACATTTTCAACCAAAGAATGATTATCCACATAGCAACAAATAGGAATTACATTCTTTTCATGTTCATGAAACAGGATTTCAGACAGGACACTTCCCAAATAATAGCACATATCTACAGCATCTGATGCAGCAAGGGTTTCAGCAGCCAAAGTGCTTTTAACTACTCTTCTTATTTTCTTTGCCTCCCATGCAAGTGGACAACTTTTACCATCTTCTCCAACAAGAAATATTATGAACCCTTCAGCACTTGAATATCCATCAGGCAAACTAGCATGGGATGCATCACTAAAGGCTACCAGCTTGATCTTGTTCAAATCTCCTAAGTGAGAAGACTTTAAACTACAGTCCACCATTTCTGTTTTTCTCAAACACTTGTTGGCTTGGATCACATTATCTACCTTGGGATGGTTCAGAACACAACTCATGTCAAGCACATCATAACTCACATCAGGTCTAGTATTTGTACTCAACCATCCAATCTGACCTCTGGGTTATGGGCCCAGAGGTCCGTAGATCGTAACTACGCTCTGCTACCATCTGATGAATTTGCTCATAGTCAGCAGAGGTAACAAGGAGACACAGCAGCACATTATACTCTTTAATATGACAGCTCCACATAACCGCCGCCATGCAGCGCCCACCGTTGCCAGAACCCAAAACAAAAACAAAACAAAACAAATGAAGGCGGAGATGCGACATTAACTTAACGACTTAACTGTCTATCTATCTATTGCCAGACACTTTAATCCCATACGGGGTGGCCACAAACAAATCGCCTCCACGTCGCCCTGTCCCCCGCCATTTCACTGCCCTGCTCTCAACTCACACCCCCCTCTCTCATATATCTCTCCACTCCACCCCATCCTTGGCCTCCCCCTCCCCCTCTACCTCCCTCACATACACTCTCATTAGTTTCTCACTCTCCATCCTCTCCACATGGCCAAACCACCTCAATGTGTTCCTCCAAATGCTTCCTATCACATCCACATCCACACCACAACCCTCCTTCACTTCCTCATTTGTCTGCCTGTGTGTCCCTGTGACTCAACATGCTCCTCTTAAATAACTCATTTCCACTGCTCTCACTCTTGACCTGTGTCCCTCCAACAACGTCCAGACTTCACTTCCATGCGTTAGAGTTGGTATCACAATACTGTCATGTAGTAACTTTTTCACTTCCATGCTCAGTTCCCTGTTTCTTATCACTGCTTTCAAGGAACCAGCAACTTTTCTTCCATGTTGAACTCTTTCAAGCACTTCACCCTCCAAATTTCCATCCTTACTCATCACACTCCTCATTGAGTACTTAAACGTACTCACATTTTTCATTTCCTCACCATCCAACCTCCGCGTACATTCACTGATTTCACTTCTCGCAAAGACCATCACTTTACTCTTCCCTACATTCACCTTTAGATTCCGTTTCTTACACACTCTCCCAAACTCATCCACCAAGCCTTGCAGCTCCCCTTCGTCTTCACTCAACAACACAGTATCATCTGCAAGCAACAGTACAGGGAGTTTCCAAACACTACCCTCTCTCACTAGGGCCACTCCAACATCCACTGCCCTACCTTGTATCTCTTTTATTACCCCATCCATGTACAGAGTAAACATCCATGGAGACATGACACATCCCTGTTTCAACCCAACCTTCAAACAGAAAAATTCACTCAGTTCACTATCAACATGCACTGCAGCCTTGGCACCATCATACATACCCTTCACAGCATTCAACAACTTCCCATCTACTCCATATATTTTTCATACTTTCCACAATCCTTGTCTATCCACCCTGTCATATGCTTTCTCCAAATCCATGAAAGCTGCATACTAATTCTTTCCCTTCTCTAGAAACTTTTCCACTAAAGATCTAAGAATGAATATCTGATCTACACAACTTCTTCCCTTCTTAAAGCCTCCCTGTTCTCCAACTAATTCCTCTGTTATTTCCCTGTCAGTAAGTATCGTACCATATACTTTTCCTATTACACTATGAAGACAAATGCCCCTGTGATTACCACACACTTCTTTTTCTCCTTTCTCTTTGTACAAGGGAATAATTATACCTGACTTCCAATCCTCCGGGACTCTACCATCCTCCCAGGCCAATCTTACCATCTTACGTAACCATTCGACTACTGTCTCTCCCCTATGCTTCGGCATTTCACCAGACACTCCATCAATTCCTTGGGCTTTACCCAATTTGACTTTCTTCGTTGCTTAACTGTGTTTTTGTATTGTCTACAGGTTACATCATATACAGTACTGTAAATGCTTTGAAGGAAAAGGTGTTGTATACATGATATAAGTATGATTTTTATACAACACTGTAGGTATGGGTGCTGCTGTCCAGTCTGATGCTCCTGCCGTTGATGTGGGTGTGCCTGTTCCTGGTCATCTTGATGTGGGTGCTTCTTCTCCACCCCATCTAGGAGTTAACGATGCTTCTGCGTCAGGCAATACTGTGGATGATTATACACCTGGCCATGATACTGGCGCTCATGCTCCAGGCTGCACTTGTGTTTTGGATATTTCTGCTGTTGGCCAAGAACTCCAGCAACAGTCAGCTAACAGTATGGCTGAAAGTGGATCACAAACTGAAGTTACATCTAACCATGTAGAATTATTACAGGATCAGCTTAACAGGTTAATTATGGACAAAGTGAAATTACAGGAAAAGCTGAGCAGAAAGGAAATGACGAAAGACTTTTTTCAAGGACATGATGAGAGAGTTAAATTTTATACTGGGTTGAATAGTTACTCTGATTTACAGAAATTGTTTCATTTTATAAAACATTACATTACTGTAACTGGTAAGAGTGCCTTAACACCTTTTCAGCAGATGATGCTCACTCATGAAACTGCGTCATAATTTTCCACTCCAAGACTTGGCCATCAGATTTGATATTTCCACTAGCACTTCCTCAAAAATATTCCTCAAGTTACTGGACATTCTGTATGTCAGGACAAAATGGAATGTCAGATGGCCAACCCGAGAGGAGTTGCAGCTAACAATGCCAATGTGTTTCAGGGAACATTATGGGGAGAAGGTAGCGGTTATTATGGACTGTTTTGAAGTGTTTTTGGATCGGCCAACAAACTTACTGGCACAGGCTAAAACTTGGTCATCTTATAAGCACCATAATACTGTGAAATATTTAATTGGAATCTCTCCTCAAGGTTCTGTGTCATTTATATCCAAGGCTCAGGGTGGTAGAACAAGTGACAAATACATTGCTGAAAACTGTGGTATCCTGGATCACATCTTGCCAGGTGATTTGGTAATGGCTGACAGAGGGTTTGATATAGCTGAGAGTGTAGGTCTTGTGCATGGATCACTTGCTATTCCAGCATACATGAAAGGAAGGAGGCAACTGAGTATGAGTGAAGTGGTAGCAACCAGGAATATTGCTAATGTACGGATACATGTTGAGAGGGTGATTGGTCATGTACGTCAAAAGTATAAAATCCTGGGAGGACCCATACCTGTACATTATGTTATGAACTCAGACAGCCAAAAAATGACAACATCTGATAAGATAGCTGTTGTATGTTGTGCTCTTTGCAATTTTTGTCCTTCAGTCATAACCTTTGATTGACCAGCTGTCCACCCAGATGAGAAGAGACATTTGTCTTATATTTTAAAATTGTTCCATTCATAATTACTTAAATCCACCCATCCCTATACCTCTTCCACAGCCTAATTCAGTGGTCTGTGGCTATGGAAGCCAACAAAAATATACTCTATACACAGGAGCTGTCTCCTCCTGTCTACTCCTTCTCCCTCTCATCCACTTCTTTTGTACTGTTAATTTGGTCACTACTATGTAATGGTCAGATAATCCACTCCCCCACCCTCTCCACATTCTTGCATCCATCACTTGTCTTCTCATTCGCCCATCCACACACACAATCAGTCACTGCCTTCCATTCTTCCAATACCTCACTCATTCTCCTCATCACTTGCCATGTATACCTGTGGATCATTTTGTGTCTAAAGAAGTTATTGGCAACAGCCAACAACCTCCCAGCACAAATGTCCACCAAAGAACTTCAGGTACTTTGATATTACCTGAGAGAACATAGTTGTCTAGGGCTACTCAAGTAAAACAGCAGACATCCTTGGTCCTGCATGGGTTATGATGAAGTACTGTCTGGTAAGCACTGTCAGATAATATATGCCTGTGTATTTAATAATTATTTGACAATAAATGTATCAAATGAAATAAAATCTTTTTGTACCAACATATTCTTTTTTGTAAGCATTAATACATCAGGAACTGTATGAATAGTAATATACAGTAGAAAACTTACTAATAAAAATGTTTTTATTGGTAAGTATGTGAGCTGTGAATATCTATGTAAACATAACCTCTTCTCTCCATTTATGCTTTTCTTTCATGTACTGCTTTATACGATATTTTGTCCTTTCCAAAATTCGTACAGAGGCTGATCACAGTTACAGTGGAATCATAGGTTGAACAGCAATTTGTGAGTGTTGTGTGAGAATTTTTGATTTTACAAGTTAAAATAAGAAGTTGTTGGTATATTTTCATGGGATTTTTTATTCTCATTATTCTTTGAGCATTTCATCTTTGAAAAGTAGCATCCTAAAAGCTCTAAAAGTACAATGTTACTGAAAAATTTTGAGGCGTTACTCACCATAACATTCTGGAATTCTGTGTTTGGTTTTATTCTTTGTATATATATTTCTTTTGGATTCCACAAAATAAAATCACAATAGGAAGTCATGGTCAAAAAAAGATGTGACTGAACTTGATAGTAATAAGGGTGACTCTCGCTCAGATGACATCCAAGATTTGGGTCATTTTTTAGACATGGATGTTCCAAAAGATTTCCCTCTGCAAGGTTATAGGGACATTTGATTTCAATGCATCCTTTGCCATAACAGGTGCAGTTAACAATACCATCTGGTGAAGCTCCAATGTGAGGATGACTAGGACTTATAAACAAACCACAAGTATTTACAGTAAGGTTATGGTGACTTGTGCTCTGATGATGTATGTAGTTTTGTCTGGGAATGTTCTCATGATCTAAACCCCATTTGGTTGCTGGTACTCTCAACTTATTCTTGTTAGGATAACATATTTCTTGAATCAGAGATATAGAAGGTTTGTCTAATTGAGCTGAACATACCTTTTTCATATTTGAAGAGGTGATTCTTCCTGCCCTGTATTCAAACCACAACCTTGAGTTAGACTGTTGACGAGTTGCAGACTCCACCAGTGATACCTGTTCCTCAGTTATTACAACTTTCACTTGCAGAACTGATTTAATAGGTTCCTCAGTGTCATTGCTTATATCTTTGTCATTTTTAAGCTTGGTTAGTGGTGCAGGCAGATCATTTGCTAGTCTAACTGCAGTTGGAATGAAAGGTCTGTTAAAGGGCGATTTTACAGACAGCATAACACTTCAGGCACCACTATCACTAAATGATTTCATAAGATGGTATACAGGTATTTCCTCCTCACTTGGCTCCATTTCACTGTAGCTCCTTTGCCTCTTACCACTGACCTCTTTTGATGTGCTGGCCAAAGAATCATCCAATATTATTTTCTTTCGGGCTAAAGAGGTAAAGTCTGTGCTGGATACTTCTTCATACTTTAGTTTCCCCAGTGCCCGAGGAAGTAACCAATATGCCTTCTCTTGTGTCACAGTTTTCTTGCCTCTGATGCGTACTGCAGCTTCAATATAGAAAAGAATGGCTGCTACATGAGAGGAAGTTCCACCTGAAATACATTCAAGAATTATGTCAGAAATGCTAGTGGTAGGTGGGGGCGCTCACCATCCACTCACTCAATGCTGTAGTAAAAAAAGTGGCAGTTAAGGGGAGAGAGCTTCTGGGGTTGGTGATAATTGAGTAAAAAAAAGAAAAAGAAAGAAAAAAAAACAGTATAGAGCAGGGTAACTTGTTAATAAGTAGTAGTGTGGGTGTGAAGGTGGGGAAGTAAGAAAAGGTGGTGTAAAGTTAATTTTTGGGAGTAGTGAGGGAGGACAAGTGCCATCAGACTGCTGTTTCAGGTTTGTCAAAAGACTAAAGTTGTAATGGAGTGAAGAGGAGGCATCTGTGAATTAATGTGGGTGGATGGGGGGGAGGTGGTGTGGTATAATGTGTAATCAATAAGGTGGGAGTTTGGGAGAAAAAACTTGTGGGGGAAGTGAGAATTGAAATGGAGTGTGGGGGTGGTACGTTAGAAATGCACTTTTGGCTGACTGTGAGCTGGAGTAATGGGTGCATGTAGAGGTAGGGAAATGTGCTAAAAGGTGATGAATGGGAATAAAAGGGAGAAATGAATGGGTGGATAAGGTAATTGGAAAAGTGAGGTGGCTGGCTTGGTGTTGTGTGTGGTGATTTTGGGTTCGGGTTTTTCAAGATCTGGATTTATGGTGGGTGGAAGTAGGATTAATGAATAGGAGTGTAGTGCAGAAAAAAGTGTACCAGGAAAGGAAAAGAATGGTAGATGAAGAGAAGGTTATGTTGGGGTTACGATTGTGTGTGTGTTGTGGGAATGGTGAGCTTGAAAAAGCATTTTTTATTTTTTAGACCTGTGGCAGGGTGTTGGCTGCTTGTAGTGGTGGGAGAATAGGTAGAATGGGTAGTAATGAAGGTAAAAAAGATTAGAAAAGGTGGAAGAGTGCAGTAGGATGAGTATTTGGCTGAAATGGGGTAGAATGGGTACTGTCGATTCATGGGTTCGGGTTATTGGCAGGAAACTAAAGTTGTTGTGGTGGGGGACAGAAGCATTTGTAAATATTGTTGAATGAATGGAGGGGTGGGACAGGTGGTGGTGCACCCAAAAAGGTGATAGTTGAGGGGAAGGATGTGTAACTGTTATGGAGAATTGGATTTTGTGTTCAGAAATGCCAACTACTGTAAGATAAGAATCATGAATATAAAAACAAATACTGAACTACTGTCTAATAACTATAGAAACCACATAATAATATTGTTTGTGTTTTGATATGAATAATATCCAAACAAAAATAATCTTCACCTTGACCAGCTTTGCAGTCACAGTGTGCTGTTACTACCACACCATCATGTGTAGCAATAATCCATGAATGCATTGCTGTAGCACCAACAGATTGTGAATGTAGAACCTGAAATAATCATCATGTATTAGAAAAGAAGTAATTATGTTGTGGGTATTAACCATTCTCACTATGATGACACTGTCCTATCATATACTGTGTTTATAAAGGACAGGTAGGGCCCTCATGACTGAAGCACTATTCTACTGGTTGCATCATTTAAGTAAATCCAACATATCCTGGCTTCCAAGAATATGAACACCAGATGTTTATGTTACTGCTGGTTTCATCATTTAAGTTTCGTTTCGTTTTTAAAGGCTCCAACATGCTTGCATGTGTCGGCCTTGGTCACCTAATGGCGGCTCTCCACGCTGCACGATCCATTGCAGCCTCCCTGTTCAGTCCCCTAACCCTAAGGTCACACTTAATGACCTCGTCCCATGTCTTTCTCGGTCTACCCCTCACAACCCCACCCTCAATATTAACACTTCTCACCTCCCTCACCCAATTATCATCTCCCATCCTCTCCACATGTCCAAACCACCTCAATCTACCTCTCCTCATCACAACACCAATACACTCCAGTCCCATCCTACCTCTCAACTCTTCCACTGTAAACCCAGCCCCTCCAGGCCTTGGACGCAGGGACGCACTGCACATCCACCTAATCATTGTCATTTCTGTACGTCTGAGCCGGCGAATATCTTCCTCCTTCACTGCCCAGGTCTCACTGCCATACAGCATTACACTCCTAACACATGCTGCATACAAAGACCCCTTAGCACGTAGGGAGAGCCCTCTCAATGTCAGGAGAGGCAAGAGCTCCCTGAACTTCTTCCAACCACTTCTCACCCTAGCCACAGAGCTAGCTTCAGCCCCACCTCCAGCACACATCATGTCTCCCAAATAACAAAACTCTTCCACACACTCAAGAGATTCACCAGCAAGTTCAATCCTTTCATGTCTGACGATCTCCACCTGCTCACCCCGGCACGCCGTACACATAAAATCAGCATTAGCTCGCAGTCTACCTCTGATACCACAACATCTCTTATGCACCCATTTATCACACACACCGCACAAGATAGAATTACTTCCCACGCCCTTGTGGCAAACTGCACATGGCCACTCTCCCTCGTCTTTGACAGTACCGCCACCAACCCTAGATATCATCACTTTTGTTTTATCTGCATTTACCCTTAAACCCTTTTGCCCCATACCATCTCTCCACTTCCTAAACCTTTCCTCCGCCTCCCTTTCATTCTCTGCAATCAACACCTGGCCACTCTCCCTCGTCTTTGACAGTACCGCCACCAACCCTAGATATCATCACTTTTGTTTTATCTGCATTTACCCTTAAACCCTTTTGCCCCATACCATCTCTCCACTTCCTAAACCTTTCCTCCGCCTCCCTTTCATTCTCTGCAATCAACACCAAATCATCAGCATACAACAACTCCCACGGAAGTCCGTTTCTAAAGTCACGTGAAAGGGCTTCAAGTACCATGATAAACAACATGGGACTCAAGACTGACCCCTGATGCACACCAACATTCACGGAAAACTCATCACTCAAATCTCCATTCACTCTCACCTGGGTGTGAGCACCCACATACATGGCCATAACCAGGCTAACCAGCCACTCCTCCAAGCCAAGCTTTCTCATTGCCCACTTCACCACCTCTCTCGGGACTCTGTCAAAGGCCTTTTCCAAATCAACAAAAACAAAATAAAGATCCCTTCTCCTACCAATATATTTTTCCTGAAGCTGTCGAACAATGAATATGGCATCAGTGGTCCCCCTACCTGGCATAAACCCAAACTGCATCTCATCAATATTCACTCTTTCTCTAATCATACCTTCTAAAACTCTCTCCATTACCTTCATTATCTGATCTAAAAGCTTTATACCTCTATAATTTCCTCTTTCCAGGGCAACACCCTTCCCTTTATACACATTTACAATTACACTCTTCAGCCAATCATCTGGGACAACACACTCATAAATAATCCTATTTATCAGGTCAGTGACTAAACTCACCCCTATATCGCCTGAGGCCTTCAACATTTCGGCAGTCAACCCAGACACACCTGCTGCCTTCCCCACCCTCATCCTGCCTATTGCCTCACTCACAGTAGCAGTATCAATCAAAGGCCAAGGGCCAGACACTGGATCTGCTGGCTCCAAACCTTCCCTGTCCCAGTCAAACTCCTCATTCAACAACCGGTTATAATGCTCTCTCCATGCATCTTTAATATCCTCACTGTTCACTACTACCCTTCCTTCATCATTCTTCACACACTGCTCACCTATGATATCCCGATTATCCCTCTTCACCTGACCTACCACCCTAAATATATTTTTCCCTTCCCCATGATTTAGGTTATCAAGTAATTGTCTCTGTGACTCAGACTTTGCCCTGTATACCTCTCTCCTAGCCCTATGCTTGGCAGCCAAATATTCCTCTTTGCTACCACCCTTCTTCCATTCCCGGAAAAGCCTTCTTTTCTCCTTAATTGCAGCTTCTACACCCTCATCCCACCACCAAGTTACTTTATGTCTTGGTGGTCCTCTTGTCCAACCGCATGTTACATCAGTAACTCTCAAGAAATTGTTCTTCAGGGCTCTGTACTGTTCATTAATGCCTCTGTCTACAGCTCCCTGTTCAACCACCACTCTCCTCAACTCGCTATAGAAGGCATCCCTTACTACTTGGTTTTTCAGCTTCCATATTATCCTCCTAGGTACATAAGTCCTCTTTTTCATCACTTGTTCTTTAAGCACCATATCACAAATCAATAGTTTGTGCTGTTGCACACACTCCTCACTTCCTATAACTTTCACATCCCTCACTAACCTCCTATCGGCCCTCCTAACCAGAAAATAATCTATCTGACTGCTATTTCCCCAGACTCATTCGAATTAAACCCTGCCTAACCTCGAATGACCTAATCCACCTTAAATCAACCCAACCTAATCTAGCTTAACCTTACCTAACCCAGTCTAATTGTATTTAACCTCACAATCTCACCTAACCTCCTCATACTTAACATAACCTATTTTGAAGCAGCCTAACCGCACCTAACCCTACCTAATCCTACCCAGTCTCACTTTAACCATACCATACCCGACCTAACCCAACCCAGTCAAGCCTAAAATGACCTAATCCAACCGAACCTAACCCAGCCTAACCCAACAAATTAAAACCCAACCCAAAACCTATCAAAACCGACGTATTCTAAAGCAATCTAACCTAATCCGTCTACATCTAGTCGAACTGAAGCCAACCCAACCAAAAATTACCTAATCAGACCAAACCCTGCCCAAAGTGACCTAACCTAACTTTCGATCGGCTATATATTCGCTAATAAATTTTGCTGCCTGAAAAAAAGTCTACGGATGTCACATTCCAAGTTTCGTCTGTTCTGTGTACTCGTATACCTTTGTGTGTGTGTGTGTGTGTGTGTGTGTTGAGTTGTCTGTGTGTACGTAGGTGAGCCTGTGTTTGTGTCGGGGAGGGATACAGGGTGTGGAGGGATGGACAAGATCACAGAGCCTGTGTGAATGGAGGTTTGGGTATGGATGTTAGTAAATGAGTGTGTGTGTGTGTGTGTGTGTGTGTGTGTGTGTGAACAAAAGGATATTAACCAGCCTTATGCAAAAATATATTGTTAAGAAAATCTTTGCTTGACTGGTGCGATGTCCTGTGTGTTACCACGGCAACCTCCCACACCACCAGTTACATAAACACATTTCCACACCAACAAGATCCATTAGAGAGTATTTTGTGTGTGTGTGTGTGTGTGTGTGTGTGTGTGTGTGTGTGTGTGTGTGTCTAACGTGGATATGCATGTGTGTAAGTGCAATACTGTGTGCTACGGTGTGTGCTTGTATCAGTGCCAGTGTGTACCAGTGCCAGTGTATATCAGTGCCAGTGTGTATCAGTGCCTGTGTGTATCAGTGCCAGTGTGTATCAGTGCCAGTGTGTATCAGTGCCAGTGTGTATCAGTGCCTGTGTGTATCAGTGCCTGTGTGTATCAGTGCCAGTGTGTATCAGTGCCAGTGTGTATCAGTGCCAGTGTGTATCAGTGGCTGTGTGTATCAGTGGCTGTGTGTATCAGTGGCTGTGTGTATCAGTGCCTGTGTGTATCAGTGCCAGTGTGAATCAGTGCCTGTGTGTATCAGTGCCTGAATGAATCAGTGGCTGTGTGTATCAGTGCCTGTGTGTATCAGTGCCTGTGTGTATCAGTGCCAGTGTGTATCAGTGCCAGTGTGTATCAGTGCCAGTGTGTATCAGTGCCTGTGTGTATCAGTGCCTGAATGAATCAGTGGCTGTGTGTATCAGTGCCAGTGTGTCTCAGTGCCTATGTGTATCAGTGCCAGTGTGTATCAGTGCCAGTGTGTATCAGTGCCAGTGTGTATCAGTGCCAGTGTGTATCAGTGCCTGTGTGTATCAGTGCCTGTGTGTATCAGTGCCAGTGTGTATCAGTGCCAGTGTGTATCAGTGCCAGTGTGTATCAGTGCCTGTGTGTATCAGTGCCTGAATGAATCAGTGGCTGTGTGTATCAGTGCCAGTGTGTATCAGTGCCTATGTGTATCAGTGCCAGTGTGTATCAGTGCCAGTGTGTATCAGTGCCAGTGTGTATCAGTGCCAGTGTGTATCAGTGCCAGTGTGTATCAGTGCCTGTGTGTATCAGTGCCTGTGTGTATCAGTGCCAGTGTGTATCAGTGCCAGTGTGTATCAGTGCCAGTGTGTATCAGTGCCTGTGTGTATCAGTGCCTGAATGAATCAGTGCCTGTGTGTATCAGTGCCTGTGTGTATCAGTGCCTGTGTGTATCAGTGCCTGTGTGTATCAGTGCCTGTGTGTATCAGTGCCTGTGTGTATCAGTGCCTGAATGAATCAGTGCCTGAATGAATCAGTGCCTGTGTGTATCAGTGCCTGTGTGTATCAGTGCCTGTGTGTATCAGTGCCTGAATGAATCAGTGCCTGTGTGTATCAGTGCCTGTGTGTATCAGTGCCTGAATGAATCAGTGCCTGTGTGTATCAGTGCCTGTGTGTATCAGTGCCTGTGTGTATCAGTGCCAGTGTGTATCAGTGCCTGTGTGTATCAGTGCCAGTGTGTATCAGTGCCTGTGTGTATCAGTGCCTGTGTGTATCAGTGCCTGTGTGTATCAGTGCCTGTGTGTATCAGTGCCTGAATGAATCAGTGGCTGTGTGTATCAGTGCCTGAATGAATCAGTGGCTGTATGTATCAGTGCCTGAATGAATCAGTGGCTGTGTGTATCAGTGCCTGAATGAATCAGTGGCTGTGTGTATCAGTGCCTGAATGAATCAGTGGCTGTGTGTATCAGTGCCTGAATGAATCAGTGGCTGTGTGTATCAGTGCCAGTGTGTATCAGTGCCTGTGTGTATCAGTGCCTGAATGAATCAGTGCCTGTGTGTATCAGTGCCTGAATGAATCAGTGCCTGTGTGTATCAGTGCCTGTGTGTATCAGTGCCTGTGTGTATCAGTGCCTGTGTGTATCAGTGCCTGCGTGTATCAGTGGCTGTGTGTATCAGTGCCTGTGTGTATTTGTGCCTGCGTGTATCAGTGGCTGTGTGTATCAGTGCCCCCCCTTGTGGCGGGGGGGACACAATCTGGCCACACTAAGGGGTGGTACTACTACTCTGCGGCCAGGTTGTGTTAGGAAGAATACTGCCATCGTATTCCCTGCGTGACGTAAAAGGCGACTAAAAGGGGCAGGGTGAGGGGACTAGGGACCCCCTCCTCTGTTTTTTAGTTCCTAAAAAGAGACAGGCCAGAGAAAGGGATGGGGGATGGAGTTATCCCCGTACCCTGAAGATTGGGTCTATGAATGTGCTTGGCTGTAGTACGATTGAGGCTAAAGGGGAGGAGATTGGGAGAATGTTTGTGAGAAGAAAGTTGGATGTGTTAGCTTTGAGTGAAACGAAGATGAAAGGGAAGGGTGAGTCTATGTTTGGAAGTGTGAATGGAAGATTGTCAGGTGTTGATAGAGGAAGGGCAAGAGAAGGTGTGACCTTGTTAGTGAGTCCGGAAGTACAGCAGTGTGTGATTGAATGGAAGGAGGTGTCATCGAGACTGATGTGGGTGAAAGCGAAATTTGAACGTGAGTTGTGGGTGTTTGTGAGTGCATATGGGCCTGGTAGTGAAAGGGATGAAGAATAGAGGGAGTCTTTCTGGAATGATGTTGATCAATGTCTGCAGAGTTTTGGAGCGAATGTGAATGTGGTAATGATGGGTGATCTGAATGCTAGAGTGGGAAATGTAGCAGCTGAAGGTGTAGTTGGTATGAATGGTGTGCCTGGAAGAAATGAAAATGGGGAACGAATGATAGCGATGTGTGTTGAGTGAGAGATGGTGATTGGGAATACGCTGTTTGAGAAGAAAGATATTTATAAGTATACATGGGTGAGACAGGAGGGTGGAAGGGTTGTTGATTGAGCACTGATGGACTATGTGGTTGTGTCTAGGAATGTAATAGGAAGATTGTTGGATGTGAGAGTTCTGAGAGGAGAGGGTGGAGGTATGTCTGACCACTACCTGGTGGAGGGAAAGTTAAGAGTAGGTAAGAGATGGGTGAGAGCTAGGAGGGTTAGGTGTGGCAGGGAGGTTTTGAAAGTGAGTGAGCTGGATAAAAGAGAGAAAAAGATAGAGTATCAGGAGAAATTGAAAGATGAGTGGAACGCAGTGAAAGATCGGGAAAATGGCAGCGTGGAGGAGGAATGGCAGTTGTTTAAGAGTGCTGTGGTGGGGCATGCAGAAGAGGTGTGTGGTGTGAGACGTGTGGGTGGTGGTGTAAGAAAAGGAAGTGAATGGTGGTGCGAGGAAGTAATTATGGATGTGGCTGAGAAGAGACGTGCATATGAAGTGTGGCTGCAGAGGAAGGATGAGATGTCATATGAAAGGTATAAGGAAAAGAGGAATAGAGCGAGAAGGGCTGTGCGTGATGCTAAAGTGGCAGCAGATGAGAGGTGGGGTAGGCGGCTGACAGAGAATTTTCAACAGAATAAGAAAATGTTTTGGAAGGTGAAAAGGGTGCGAAAGGGAGAATCTGGGAAGGAAGAACGAGTAAAAGCAGAGGATGGAAGGATGTTAACTGAGATGGATGCAGTAAGGAAGAGATGGGGAGAGTATTTTGAAAGACTGTTAAATGTAGAGGAGGAAAGGGTGGCTGAGATTGTGGCAGATGGAAGGGTGCAAGGAATAAATGTGTTGGGAGAGTTGAATGATTCTTTGATCACAAAGGAGGAAGTGGAGAAGGCAGTAAAGGAGATGAAAATAGGGAAAGCTGCAGGTATGGATGGGTGTGCTGTGGAATGCCTGATGCCTGATGGGTGGTGGAGTGACTATTGTTGACTGGTTAGGGATGTGTGCTCTGAGAAAGGTATAGTGCCAATTGACTGGGCAAGTGCTTGTGTGGTCCCGTTGTATAAAGGCAAGGGTGATAAGTATGAATGTACTAGCTTTAGGGGTATAAGTCTGTTGAGTGTTGTAGGTACGGTGTATGGTAGAGTGTTAATTATGAGAGTTAGAGAGGGTACAGAGGGAGTGATTGGTGACGAGCAGTGTGGCTTTAGGAGAGGGAGGGGATGCGTTGATCAGGTGTTTGCTGTGAGACAAGTGTGTGAAAAGTATTTAGCGAAAGGCAAGGATGTGTTTTGGGCATTTATATATTTAGAAAAAGCGTATGATAGAATTGATAGGGAGGCTTTGTGGACTGTTTTAAGATTGTATGGACTTGATGGTAGGTTACTAAAAGGGGTGAAAAGTTTTTATGTAAATAGTAGAGCGTGTGTAAGAGTGGGAAATGCTGTGAGTGATTGGTTTCCCATGAGAGTGGGGCTGCGAAAGGGATGTGATGTCGCCTTGGTTGTTTAATATTTACATGGATGGTGTTGTAAGGGAGGTGAATGCAAGAGTTTTAGGTGGAGGTCTGAGTCTGATGAATGTTGATGGTGGAGAGTGGAATCTGAAGCAGCTGCTGTTTGCAGATGATACTGCACTGGTGACTGATTCAGAGAAGAGATTGAGACAGTTAGCAGAGGAGTTTGGAAGGGTATGTGAAAGGAGGAAATTGAAAGTAAATGAGAATAAGAGTAGAGTGATGAAGTGTACGAGGTTGATAGATGGTAGGGGGATGAATATAGTTTTGAATGGTGAGTTGCTTGAGGAGGTAGATTGTTTTAAATATCTAGGGTCACATGTTGCTGTGGATGGAAGAATAGATGCAGAAGTGAAGTTTAGAATAAATGAAATAGGAAAGGTGCTGGGAGGAATGAAAAAAGTGTTTAAATGTCGTTCGCTTGGAATGGATGTAAAGAGAAGGTTGTATAAGGGTGTTGTGGTACTGACTGCGTTATATGGGGCTGAAACATGGAATATGGGTGTAGCAGAGAGGAAAAGTTTGAATGTAATGGAGATGAGGTGTCTGAGGAGTATGTGTGGAGTGACGCGTATGGATCGGGTGCGAAATGATGAAGTGCGAAGGAGAACTGGAGTTGTTCAGGAGATGGCTGGTAGAGTTGAGCAGAGGGTGTTGCGATGGTTTGGGCATATGGAGAGGATGGATAATGAGCGATTGGTGAAATAGATAACTAGATCTGATGTGAGAGGTGTAAGGCTGAGAGGAAGACCACGAATAGGATGGATGGACAGTGTGAAGAGAGCACTGGATGCAAGAGGGATGTCTGTTGAGCAAGGAAGAGTGGCTGTGCGTGACAGAAATAAATGGAGAGAAATTGTGAATGAATAAGTGATGCGCAGCTCTAAGGGGATATTCTCCCGCATTTGGTCTGATCAGCTAGTCAGGTCAGGTGCGGGTAAGGGGATGGGTCTGTTATGATGTGGCAGGGGTAAACCAGTTCTGCTGTCGGGCCCTGGTGCGGATGTCACTGATTCCATTGCGCAGTTGACCCTTGTGCAATGTGATGCGGTGAGGATCAGTCCGTTCTTCCTTTGGGGCTAAGATGCGAATGACTGTGTTTGAATGGATGAGTAAATGGGGAGTGTGTCGTCCTGTCTCGGCTACCTCCCTTTCCTTGGGGGAAGCAGCCTAGGTATATAGATAGATAGATAGAATAAAGGGTATATACAAGATAGCACTACAACAAAACGGAGGTCTATCTATCTATCTATCTATTGCCAGACGCCTCAATCCCATTTGGGGTGGCCACAAACAAATCGCCTCCAAGTCGCCCTGTCCCCTGCCATTTCACTCCCCTGCTCCCAGCTCACACCCCCCTCTCTCATATACCTCTCCACCCCATCCCTCCATCTCATCCTCGGCCTCCCCCTCCCTCTTTCCCCCTCCACCTCACTCACATACACTCTCTTCGTCAGTCTTTCACCCTCCATCCTCTCCACATGGCCAAACCACCTCAGTGTGTTCCTCATAACGCTTCCTATCACATCCACATCAACACCACAACGCTCCTTTATATCCTCATTCGTCAGCCTGTCTCTCCATGTGACTCCACAGGCTCCTTTTAAATAACTCATTTCCACTGCTCTCACTCTTGACTTGTGTCCTTCCAACAACGTCCAAGCTTCACTTCCGTACGTTAGAGTTGGTATCACAATACTGTCACGCAGTAACTTTTATATTAATACCAGTAATAATGGTCATAATAAGAATAACTACAACAACAACAATAATAATAATAACAATGAAAGTCAACTAATTTGAAGATTTAGTACTTTGATAGCAAGTAAGATTTATAAGAAGATTTGAAAGATACAGCCTCGCTTAGTTCCTCAATGGCCATTGGGATACCATTCCAAACTTTGGGTCCCTGATAAGTGATATGTGACTGGGACTGGGTTGAAGCCATGACTGGTATTTTTAGATTACAGTTATTTCGGAGATTATACCGATCATTCATATTCAAATCGAAGTAACTGTTAAATGATAGGTTGTGCAAAGACTTGTAAACAAACAGAGCAGTGCAGTAGGACTTTGTATCAAGCAATTTTAGGATACCCAATTACTTGAAAGATGGATTAGTGTGGTCATAATTGCATAAGTTTTCCATTATACGGACCGATTTCTTTTGGGCTATAAATAAGCGGTTTAATTGAGTTACTTGAGAGGAGCATGTGGAGTGAAGTGGAGGGACAGGTTGACGAATGAAGAAGTGAAGGAACGTTGTGGGCTGGATGTGGATGTGGTTGAGAAGATTAGGAGAAATACACTGAGGTGGTTTGGACATGTGGAGAGAATGGAGAATGAAAGACTGACTAAGAGGGTGTATGTAGGTGTGGTGGAGGGAGGGAGAGGGAGGGGTAGACCGAGGATGAGGTGGAGGGATGGAGTTGAGAGGTATATGAGGGAGGGGGGGGTGAGTTGGGGGGAGGGTAATCAAATGGTGGGTGACAGAGTGACTTGGAGGCGTTTTGTCTGTGGCCACCCTTTGTGGGATTAGGGCGTCGGGCTATAGATAGATAGATAGATAGAATTGTGTCTTATGAGCACCACTCCATACATTGTTACAATAAAACAATAAAGGAAAAATCAGCCAGTAATAAATGAGCTTAAAAGACTGTGTTGTTAGTTAATCACAAATTTGGTACATGATACCACACTGTTTGCTAATCTTTGTATGGAGATACTGGATATGTAAATGCCATGACAAACGTTCATCAATTATAACACCAAGGAATTTTATACTGTCCACTCTTTCAATTGACTGGGCACCTATGTAGATGTTGGGTTGATTTGCAATGCTTTGTGTCCTTCTAAATATAATGTAATGAGATTTGCCTACATTTAGTGTGAGTTTGTTGCTTGTTATCTATTTTTTAATATCTGTTAGGCTGCTATTTACAACATTTGTTAGTTCATTGAGATTTTGGTGGCTGGCATAAAAGGTACTATCATCTGCAAATAGTACTGGCTTCATATGTGAGGTAGCGTACATGATGTCATTTATGTACAAAATAAACAAGAGTGGTCCTAAGACCGACCCCTGGGGAACTCCAGATTCTACTGGCATACAGATAGACTGGCACTGTTTGTATTGCACAAACTGTTTGCGATTGGCTAAGTAGGAAGCAAACCATTGATTTGAAGTGCCTCGTATACCATAGTGGTCAAGCTTCTTTAGTAATACAGAGTGATTTACAGTATCAAATGCCTTAGCCAGATCTAGAAATACACCCATAGTAAATTTATTTTCATCAAATGAAGTCAGCATGTCCTTGGTGAATGACAGCAAAGCACTCTCGGTAGACAATTTTTCCCTAAATCCAAATTGTGAATCAGTGATAATATTGTTGTTGGTGCAAAACTGAATTAACCTACCATAAACCAATTTCTCTATTATCTTACTGATTGCTGGCAGGACTGAGATAGGGCGATTATTGCTTAACAGCTTACGATCACCAGATTTAAAAACTGGAATGGCTTTGGCCAATTTCATCATGTCAGGAAACTTTCCAGTTTCAAAGGATAAATTAAAGAGGAAGACAAGTACAGGAACTAGATTGGCCATTATTTCCTTAACGATGGACATGGGGATATCGTCATATCCGGGACCAACATTCCATAGATTTTTTATAGTCTAACTTCATGTTCAGTAGTAGGTGACAAAACGAATACACTGTCTTGCCTATTGTGTAAATATGAATAGAAATTAACCTCAGACTCTCCAACAGACTCAGCAAGTTTCTTAACAACACTGACAAAGTAATTATTAAAATGGTCGGCTACTTCCTTAGGTTCATATACCTCATTATTGTTTACTAAATAAAAGCAATTATTTCTTTGTCGTGAAGAAGGCTTATTAAGGATGGAGTTTATTATACACTAGGTTTTTTTACTGTTACCTATATTTTCACTTATTTTATTCTTATAGTAATCTGACTTTGCCTCTCTGATTTTAGCTGTGATTTCATTGCACAGTCTGCGATACTCTGCACCGTACGTAATGGGTTTCTTGGCACACTTTCTTTGAAGCTTGTTTCTTTCTCGGATCCCTTGCCTTATGATGGATATTAGATTTCATTCCTCCAAGTCAAAAAGTCTTCCCTAGCCTGAATAAAACAACCTTAAGACAGCAGGAAGAGAATAAAAAAGAAATCACCACACAGGAGAGGTTAAGTAAATTTTCATATACAGGATATTCTGTGGCATTTTTCAGAACTCAGGAGGTCTGAGTAAAAAATGCTGTATCAAGATGGGTCCCATTCTCAGCCATTACAGAGCCACAGTTACCAACGGCCTTATGGGCTAATTATGAGGAAGACCACTTTCAACCATCAGGTCATCAGTAACTGTAGTTCTGTAATGGCTCAGAACTGGGCCAGGTGACACAGCATTTTTTACTAAATTTTACCCTTAGAATAATCTCCTTAAGTTTTTGAAAACTCTTGCAGGACACCCTGTATATCTCAACAAAATGCCTGATATACCAGATATTATATTAAATACTAAGAGATGCTTTACAGATAAACGGACTACAATTTGTTCATCTTAACTTGGAAGAGACTTTCATAATTTTTCAGCTTATTTCCTCAATGACAACAATTATAAAGCTCTACATCCCTTCCACAGCAAATTTTCAGGACTACCACCATATTCCTTTGTTAAACTACTGCTATCACTGAACACTCGAGGCAGAGAGATGGCAATTTTAGGCCAAGTTATACTGAACAGAATATAGCATGATATTCCACTGTTAATCTTGTTACACCACATCAGTCAGTATGGGGAGATGACAATTTTATGTCAAGGTAAAGCAGAATGGTATAGATGCCAGACAGGCACCATATTCACTATACAGTGAATGTTGTGTGTGTGACCCACTTTCATTACATGAAAAAACAAGCTGGCTATAGTGTACTCACCATACAGTGTGCCAAGTGTGTGGTCCTGCGGAGACTCTCTGGCGCCCCAGGTCCATCTTGTTGTGTTCCCAGATGAAGATGCATGGAACCCACACACTTGCTGAGCCTCAAAGTCACCAAACAGTGACCCTCCCACCACACCTGAAAGAAAAACCATAATACTGTAAAATCATCATCATCATCATCATTACTGTTGTTGCTATTATTATTATTAATATCATCATGGCAAGAGTAACAGCAAAGGTAAGAGTAACAATAAAGAAGAAAGGTACAGCATGGAGGGATGATGAGGTTAAGAGAGCAATGGAGGAAAAGAGGAATAGTGGCTAAAGTGGTTACAGGTCAAGGGTTAAGTTGAAATAAGAACTGAATATACTGAGAGCATGAAGCACGTAAAGAGACTAGTGAAGAGGAAAAAGAAGGAGGTAAATGATGATCTATGAAGAAAAATGAATGCCAACTACTCTGAAAATAGGAAGTTTTTCTGGAAAAAGGTGTGGAAATGTAGAGGTGACAGTGGAAAGAAACGTGAAAGTGTGAAGGATGTAAGTGGTAGATTATTAACCCATGGGGATGAAATACAGACCAGATGGAAAGAATATTTTGAGAGCCTGATGAATGGGAATAGAGAGAGCAGAGCGGCTGTAAACATGACTGGTTTTGGGGGTGTGCAGAGTAGGAATGCAGTGCCAGGAAACGTGACACTCACACAGGTGAAGAGTGCTGTGAAGCAGAAGAAAAATGGGAAAGCAGCTGGGGTTGATAATGTGTATGCCGAGATGATTAAGTGTAGTGGAGAGAATGGAATGAAGTGCTTGTTGGAGATATGTGGGAGGGCATCAATGAGTGAAACTGTGCCAGCAGAGGGGAAAAAGGCTGTGCTTGTACCCCCGGTACAAAAATAAAGATGAGCCAAGTGAGTGCAAGAATTATCATGGCAAAATATATTGAGTGTGGTAGGGAAGGTATATGGAAGAATTATTACTGTACCTCTCTACTCTATCCCTACACATCATCCTTAGTCTCCTCTGCCCTCTCATCCCCTCCACCTCACTCACTTACACTTTCCTAGTTAGTCTCTCACTCCATCACATGGCCAGACCACCTCAGTGTATATCTCCTAACATTATCACATCCACATCACATCACTCCTTCATTTCTGTTGCATGTCAGTATTAGCCACTCTTTTAACAGCTTAGCCTTTATATTATTTCTTTCTGTAACATTCCAGATTTGGTGCTAGGAAATGCTGTTGATTTTTTTTTAACCTACAAATAACTGGAGTCAAAAAAGAATATATTGCCTGATTTTAGTGTTAGATTTATCCTACTTTAGACCTGCATTTGAGTATTCAGTGACAAGCATGTTCCTCATATTTTAATTTATCCCTCCAGTGAAGTATTTTATTTATTCTTGTTACATCTAATTGATTTTATGCAGCATCAGGGAGACCTCATTTAGGGACGGAGTAATTGAATGTTATATACAGTATGACCTCTCCAGTTCTAACTCCATCTTGTGCAGTGCTTGTGATAAGTGGGTGCATAAGAGATGAAGTGGTATTAGAGGTAGACTGCAAGGTAATGTTGATTTCATGTGTGTGGTGTGTTGGGGAGAGCATTTAAGATTGTCAGGTTGAAAGTATTGATCATGCTAGTGAGTCTCTTGAGTATATGGAAGAGTTTTGTCATTTGGGGCACCTGTTATGTGCTGGAGGTGGAGCTGGAGACAGCTCTGTGGCCAGAGTGAGGAGTGGTTGGAAGAAGTTCAGGGAGCTATTACCTCTCCTGACATGGAGAGGGTTCTCCTTTCATTGCTAAAGGACCTTTGTATGCAGCATGCATTAGGAGTGTAATGCTATATGGTAATGAGACCTGGGCAGTAAAGGAAGATGAGATCTGTAGGCTCATATGTACAGAAATGACAGTGATTAAAAGGATGTATAGTGTGTCCTTGAATATGAGGCCTGAGGGGCTGGTTCGTGATTGAAGAGTTGAGAGAAAGGCTGGGAGTGGAGTGTATTGGTGTTGTGGTGATGAGGGGTAGATTGAGATGGTTTGGGCATGTGGAGAGGATGGAGGATGACAGTTGGGTCTGGAAAGTGAGAAATGTGAATGTCGGGAATTGGGTTGTGAGAGGCAGACTGTCACACTTATAATAGCACTTCAGTTAACTGAGGAGGGAAGTACCACTCTTAAGGTACAAAATTGTACAAATGCCTGAATTCACAGCAGATTATCATATAATACTGCTTAGAGCTTATGAGAAAGCAGCATACAGAGGTGGTATATGGATGTAAATACATAATTACACCCACCGCAAACTGATTTAGGACCTACATACAGAATTGCTGTGGGAGAGTTGTCTATCCTTGCTTTGTGTTTCCACCTCTGCCAAGTGAGTTTTGGGGGCAAGAAGTAACTGGCAACTCATCTGGTGTTGGCGGGAGGTGGTGAAACACTCAGGATGTCAGTGCTTGCCCAGAAGCGAGATTGGGAGTACATGTTCCCGTCGCTCCGAGCTTGCACCTCACTCTTTTTTCGTATGCATTACTGTTTGCCTTGTTTTTTTTCCTAGAGTCGAGTTTTCATGCCTGGAAAGTACTGCTCAAGGGATGAGAGGGTCCGTATCATTGCATGGTGACAGGATAATGTCCCTATCAACACGATTTGTGAAGGTACTGGACGTGCAAAGTCGACCGTCATGAAGATTCTTGCTGCAGCTTGCAGCCTGCCACCTGAAGCCGTACCATAGCACGAGCATGGTGGTGGAAAGAAGAGGACAACTTTCAGAGGTACAGATACACTTCCAAAGAGGGAAGTAATCAAGAATCCTCGTCTGACAGCAGTAGAATTGAAGAGAATGCATCCCCAGCTGTTACAAGACGTCTCAATTTGAACTATCCAACACTGCTTGCAGAAGGAGCTGAGTTTGCCAAACCACACAGCTGCCAAGAAACCGCTTCTCACTGACCGCACAAAGAAGCAGCGCATTCAGTTTGCCAAGAAGTATGCACACTGGACATCGGATGAGTGGAGAAAAGTTATGTTTTCCGATGAAAGGACATTTCAAGTGTTCCAGGTGCATTCTGCCAAGGTTCGTCGCCCTGCCTCCCGTGATTTGGGAAGGGGAGGCCTCTACTTTCTTCCTAAGAACTTGATGATGAATGGTGGCCAGTACATTCAAGGTCTGAAACATCATTTGCTAAACCTTTTTGCTACTCTTGGATGCGACTTTTTCATGCACGATTCAGTTCCATGTCTCAAGTCAAGAAAGGTGACAAAATGGCTTCAGGACTATCGGATTGAGGTCCTCGACTGGCCTGGCAACAGTCCGGATCTAAATCCGATAGAAAACTGCTGGGCAAAGATGAAGAAAATCATGGCAGAGAAGAAGACACCCAATCTGGACAACCTCAGGACCGAACTGACAAATGTTTGGTGCAAAGAAATGTCCTTAGATTAATTTAGAGATCTAAGTAATTCCATGCCAAAATGCATCCAACTGGTCCTGAAAAACAAGGGAACCATGATTTTTTATCAATAAATGGCATTTCATGAACAAACATTGTGATATACTATGATTTCTGTTTTCTTTGTACAGTCCCTTGTGGGGGGAGGTCCTAATTCAATTTGCGGTAGCTGTATATATATATAGGGTATATATATAGGATATATATATATATATATATATATATATATATATATATATATATATATATATATATATATATATATATATATATATATATATATATATATATATATATATATATATATACAGTATATATATATATATATATATATATATATATATATATATATATATATATAATATATATATATATATATATATATATATATATATAATATATATATATATATATATATATATATATATATATATATATATATATATATATGATATATATATATATATATATATATATATATATATATATATATATATATCTATTGCCAGACGCCTCAATCCCGTTTGGGGTGGCCACAAACAAATCCCCTCCACGTCGCCCTGTCCCCCGCCATTTCACTGCCCTGCTCCCAACTCACACCCCCCTCTCTCATATACCTCTCCACCCAATCCCTCCATCTCATCCTCGGCCTCCCCCTCCCTCTTCCCCCACTCCACCTCACTCACATACACTCTCTTCGTCAGTCTCTCACCCTCCATCCTCTCCACATGGGCAAACCACCTCAGTGTGTTCCTCATAACGCTTCCTATCACATCCACATCACAACGCTCCTTTATATCCTCATTCGTCAGCCTGTCTCTCCATGTGACTCCACAAGCTCCTCTTAAATAACTCATTTCCACTGCTCTCACACTTGACTTGTGTCCTTCCAACAACGTCCAAGCTTCACTTCAATACGTTAGAGATGGTATCACAATACTGTCATGTAGTTACTTTTTCACTTCCATGCTCACTTCCCTGTTTCTTATCACTGCTTTCAAAGAACCAGCAACCTTTCTTCCCTGCTGTACCCTTTCAAGCACTTCACCCTTCAAACCTCCATCCTTACTCATCACACTACCCGAGTACTTAAATGTACTCACATTTTCCAATTCCTCACCACCCAACCTCGCTGTACATTCACTGACTTCATCTCTCTCAAAGACCACCACTTTACTCTTCTCTACATTTACCTTTAGATTCCGTTTCTTACACACTCTCTCAAACTCATCCACAAAGCTTTGCAGCTCCCCTTTCTCTTCACTGAACAACACTGTATCATCCGCAAACAGTACAGGGAGTTTCCAAACACTATCCTCTCTCACCAGGACCACTCCAACATCCACTACCCTACCTTGTACCTCTTTTATATATATACAGTATATATATATATATATATATATATATATATATATCCATCATCCAATCCTTAATTGCCCCATGAGGAGCGTAGGAGCCTGGGGCTAGGCAGTTAGTCCTGACATTTAAGATGAGAGTGACCAGCCTCACTCATCCCTGAGTGGCATTACATGAGCAATCAACCCCAACCACCCCTTGGACATAAACCTTCACCGGCTCAATCCGATTGGAGCGCAATAATTACCCACTAAACTACCAGGCGCCAAAATTTGGTTATATGGTTACCACCCAGCTTAGTACATGGTTTCCTGATGCACAGGAAACCATTTGGTTTGTCACTCTGTGTAGAGTCACCCACAGGCTGAAGGAAGTGGAAAGAATGAAGGAAAGAAAGACAGAAGAGGGAGTATAAAGTCACCTGTAGGCAGAAGGACAAGGAAAGAATGAAGGAAAGAAAGACAGAAGAGAATGGAAGGAAAGAAGGATGGAGAGGAAAGGGCAGACACCCGAGAGCAGCACTACATCGAGTGAGTGGATGGTGAGCGCCCCCACCTACCACATATTTTATATATATATATATATATATATATATATATATATATATATATATATATATATATATATATATATATATATATATATATATATATATATATATACTGTATTTGCATATACACATCCATCAATCACCCAATCCTACATCGTCCCATGAGGAGTGTAGCCCGGGGCTAGGCAAGTTGGTCCTGACATTTAAGATGAGAGTGACCAGCCTCACTCATCCTTGAGTGGCATTAAGTGAGCAATAAACCCCAACCACTCCTCAGATATAACCTTCACTGGCTCAATCTGATTAGAGCACCGTAAATACCCACTAAACCACCAGGCGCCAAATTTTGGTTACTGTATATGGTTATCACCGAGGTAGTAAATGGTTTCCTGGTGTACAGTGTACACTCACCCACAGGCAGAAGAAAGAGGAAAGAATGATGGAAAGAAAGACAGAAGAGGGAGTGCAAAGTCATCCGTAGGAAGAAAGACGAGGAAAAAATGAAGGAAAGAAACACAAAAGAGGATGGAAAGAAAGAAGGATGCAGGAGAGGAAAGGACAGACACCCGAGAGTAGCACTACACTGAGTGAGTGGATGGTGAGCGCCCCCACCTATATTATATTTACATGTAGTATATGGCTATTAATCTTATGTGCAGTACAAAACTGCACCTGTGACCAGGATATCTACTGAACTCTGTTGCCTTCTGTCATTTTTACACATCCATTTAATCTGTAAGGCAGTACAGTAAACACAGCTTGTAAGGCAGTACAGTAAACTAGTGCTGAAGAGGGAAGCATTACTGTGATAACACTGATATTATCTGGCAGCTATGCATTGTGCTGACATCAACATCACCACTACCATCATCACCATCACCGTCACTATTTTGTCTCTTATTGTCATATGAGCAGGGTGGCTCTGATTCTCATTCAAGGCATAAATCAGATGAGTTGCAAAGTAATTTCAGACATGACTGACCACCAATGCACCCAAACACTATACTAACACATACACACATTCAATTGACTATTTCAGTTAGAGGAACAAATAGGCACCCAAACGCCACACTAAAATGGTCAACTATTCAATTTATGATCCCGACTCCTATTTCAGTTACAGGCACACACACGCAGGGGTAGAGATCATGTCTAAAGGTCCTGGTCATGGATTTCTGTTCTGTATCCCAGTTTTGCAAACTGCTCTAGGTGCCAAGTCTGATTTTCCCAGGATGATCACATTCCAGTCTCTCTCTCTCTCATCAGCCTTTCCTTCCTTATCACCTACTTATATTTCCCTCCTCACCTAACCTAACAGATTACTGAACCGATGAACAAACTAACCTAACCTGCTATTAAGAAAAAAAACTAACCTAACCTACTCTTTCTTGGATATGAAAAAGTGCAAAAAAATTATAATGAAACCATCCATCCACCACCCAATCCTACGTTGCCCCATGAGGAGCGTAGGAGCCCAGGGCTAGGCAAGTTGGTCTTGACATTTGAGATGAGAGTGACCAGCCTCACTCATCCCCAAGTGGCATTATGTGAGCAATCAACCCCAACCATCCCTTGGATATAAACTTTCACCAGCTCAATCCGACTGGAACCCCGTAATTACCCACGAAACCACCAGGCACCAAAATTTGATATTATATGGTTACCATCCAGCATAGTTAATGTTTCCTGGTGTACAGGAAACCATTTGGCTTGTTACTCAGTATACAGTCACTTGCAGACAGAAGAGGAGGGATGGAAAGAAGGAAGGAAGAGAGGAAAGGACAGTCACCTGAGGACAGCACTACATCGAGTGAGTGGATGGTGAGTGCCCCCACCTACAACATAATAATAATAAATAATAATAGTTATCTTTAAAAAATCTCACTATCCTGATATAGTAACACCCATCTGAAGGCTAATGCATAAAATAAAATAATAATGATTATTAATGATAATAACAACAACAATCATCATCACCATCATCATCATCCGGACCTCCTTTCCCACCCTAGGGTTGGGTGAGGAGTAGCAACGTCCAGACAACACTAATAATCTATCTATCTATCTATTGCCAGACCCCTTAATCCCATAAGTGGTGGCCACAAACAAATCGCCCTGCCCCCCGCCATTTCACTCCCCTGCTCCCAGCTCACACCCCCCTCTCTCATATACCTCTCCACTCCATTATTCCATCTCATCCTTGGCCACCCCCTTCCTCTCCAGCCCTCCACCTCACATATACTCTCCTCGTCAGTCTCTCGCTCTCCATCTTCTTCACACGCCCAAACCATCTCAATGTTTCTTATAACGCTTCCGATCACATCCACATCCACACCTCAACGCTCCTTCACTTCCTGATTTGTCAGTCTGTCTCTCCATGTGACTCCACAGGCTCCTCAAAGAACTCATTTCCACTGCTCTCACTTTTGACTTGTGTCCCTCCAACAAGGTCCAAGCTTCTCTTCCATACATTAGAGTTGGTATCACATTACTGTCATGCAGTGACATTTTCACTTCCATGTTCATTTCCCTGTTTCTTATCACTGCTTTCAACGAACCAGCAACCTTTCTTCCTTGTTGTACCCTTTCAAGCACTTCACCCTATAAACTTCCATCCTTATTCATCATCACACTACCCAAGTTCTTTAATACCTGAGTAGTGCGATGAGTAAGTACGATAATAATAATGATACCATAATAATAATAATAATTATTTACAATACCGACAGCACTCACCTGAAGGCTATTGCAAGATTCAGCCAGCCGTCTGATGCGATCTGTAATCTCCTCCTCAACCTTCTCACAGTAGCAGACAGCCGAGCCAGACGGAAAACTCCACAGGTCCTCCTCCCCCTCCTCCGCAGCCCCCCTGGCCCCCTGGATCATTATATTGTCTAGGAGATAGATGGAGTCTGGGTGAAAGTGAGGCTGCAGGAAATCAGACCAGACCTTGACGGACTTGGAGAGGTCGTATATTTTCTGTGATGAAGGTACACTGTCATTCTTTGTTTTACTGGTGTTGTTCACATCATCTGAAAGAAAAAAGTACATCATCATCATCATCAGCAGCAGCAGCAGCAGCACCATCATTATTGATTTTATTATTATTATTATTATTATTATTAATCATCATCATCATCATCATATCATCATCATCATCATCATCATCATCATCATCATCTCATCAATGCACAAGTGGGAGAACTATCATCATCATCATCATCATAATTATTGCCACCAAGTGCACAAGTAAGTGAATAATCATCATCATCATCATCATTTAGTACAGAAGCAGGACAACTATCATTCTTATCAATCATCGCTCCGATCTTTTTTTCCAACAAAAGGTGGGTTGAGGTAGGATCTGTAAACAAAGAAAGACAGAATGAAATTGAATCATCATCATCCTGATCTTTCTCCAGGACCATAATTTATGGGGGGATAGGGGGACTGTAGCCCCCCCAATATTTTCTGTTCTGTATATTAATTTGTCAAAACTTCAACAAAGATTTAGGGTTCAGTAACAACTCATGAAACTGATCAAGTTTGTAAGTATAATATGATACTACATGTCAAATATTACCATAAATCATGTTGACACAACTATCTGATACACACCGTGGCAGTATTATGATGCTCTTCAATGTTTACGTTGTGTAGCAATGCTGTTCTTGTCATTCGCCAAGTGTTGCTCTCTGTTGCCTTCTGGCCTGTGAGATTATTTTCTCTAATGTGTTTATAATTATGTTTTTGTGTGTTTTATTATTGTAACTCTATCTACTGACTGAGAGACTTGCTTCACGAGCACAATGAATTTATTGACATGACGGAGAGATGAAAAGCCATGTTTGCTCATGTCTAACATGTTTAATAAATTTTTATATTTTGTGCATATCGTATAATGGAATCTGTATATTTTAGTGTGTGTGTGTGTGTGTGTGTGTCTGTGTGTGTGTGTGTGTGTGTGTGTGTGTCTGTGTGTGTGTGTGTGTGTGTGTGTCAAATGAAGCTATATATGAGAACTTTCTGTACAACAACCCACAGTTATACGTACAACAGGTGGTGGCATATTAGAGGTCTTTTGAGACACCGGTACATTATTTTACATCATGCCCCCTGTGCTGGAACAACCCCATTACAGTGGTCAGACTACAGCTCAAGTAAAACATAAACAAATAAGCTGATGTCAAATAAGAACTTCAACATACCACTTCCAATAGTGTCTACAAGTGGAGCTGACTGTACTATACTGGTAGCTAAATATATCACTAACAATTCAAATCCACTCATTCAATACAGTGGTTTCAGGTGACCTTATACTGAATGTCATGCCAAATATTTTCCTGGGATGCACTTTTGCTGCATTACCTGGTAACTATTTAGCCTACAATTATATACCTACAGTCTTTTACCTTAAACTAGGCCAGGTTTTTGTTCTCTTGCATTTATTTGATATACTTCAATGGTACTGAGACAATACTACAGCTCTACATCCCAGGGCCGGATTAACCATGAGGCACTTGAGGCACTGGCCTCAGGCCCCCAGATTCTTTGGATAAAAATATATGCCATCAAATTTTTATATCGTTAAAGATTTTTCTGGAAAGAAAGCTAGAACAGTGTTTGCTTAAGTTACCAATAGTTATGGGCTTTGATTTTTGAATAAACAGTAGTAACAAGTAATTTTTTTTTTTTTTGTTCTTGCAATGAGAGAGGGGGGTGTGAGTTGGGACCAGGGCAGTGAAATGGCGGAGGACAGGGCGACGTGGAGGCAATTTGTTTGTGGCCACCCCAAATGGGATTGAGGCATCTGGCAATAGATAGATAGATAGAGAGTTAGTTGCATATACATTTAGGGTTGGTTGAATTTTGATGATATCATTGAAAAATTTTCTAGAAAGAAAAGTGTTTAAGTTACTAAAAGTTGTGGACTTTGTTTTTTGACTAAACAACAGTAACAAGCAATTTTTTTTCTTGTTATTTACATGTACATTTGGGGTTGGTTGATTTTTGATATCACTGAAGATTTTTCTAGAAAGACAAGTGTTTAAGCTACCAAAAGTTGTGGACTTTGATTTTTGAATAAACAATAGTAACAAGAAACTGATTTTCTTCTGATAAATTACCAATATGCTGGGAATTGGCAACTGATTTATTTTATGTTCCTGTAATTTACATATATATTTACGGTTGGTTGAATTTTGATGATATCATTGACGAATTTTCTAGAAAGAAAGAAAAGTGTTTAAGTTACCAGAAGTTGTGGACTTTAGTTATTGAATAAACAGTAGTAACAAGCAATTTATTTTTTGTTCTTGTTACTTACTGTCCATATATATGTTGGGCGTGGAGGCCCCCAAGCTGATCTGTGCCTCAGGCCCCTATTAAGCTTAATCTGGCCCAGCTACATCCTTTCCATAACCCTTCATCATAACTGGGATCATAGTCTGGCATGTATCTCTTATTGCAACTCACTATTCAATACAGGGAGATGGAAATTTTAGGCCAAGTCTGAGTAAAAAGAGTATCATTATCAAGTGGGTGCATTCCAATTGGACGCATCCCATAGTAGGTTTAAACCCAACTATTACTTAGGGTTAATTGCTCACATAATGCCACTAAGGAATAAGTCACTGTTCATTCCTGCCTTCAATGTCTGGGACAAGTAGCCTGGCGCCAGATTCCAAAACTCCCAAAAGGGAGTAATAAAAGTGTCATAGGGTAACACTGAACAACAATCAGCTTACCTAAACAAATATCTTTATCTTCATCAGTGGGTGCAAAGTATCATGCATCCTCTTGCTCCAGGTCCATCAAATACTGGTTTTTCTCCAGCGGCTGTTGATGTATCAAGTCCACAGGTCCATCCCAGGCCGCCTCACTGGTGGACGGGTCTGTACAGGCTCCCACGGGCAGATAAAGTGTGTAGATTACCTTGCACGTCGATGCACAATACTCGTGGTGTGTATGTTTCTTGCCTCTTGAAAAGAAAAAAATAATTATTACACATGAGCAGAGGCATGTACAAATGTAGGTGAATGATTATCACTAGCCCTGGGAGGTATTACCTGGCAAGTGGTGTGAGGACAAAAGCCTAGTGCTTGACCCTACACAACACTCCCAGGCACGCTTACACTCAAACTCCAGGTTAACACAAACACAAACATACACACCTACAATCTAATCCCCTGGGAACTCATTAGCTTTGGATGGATGCTGGACAAGAATAAAAACTGAATTAAAGCCCATCATCCTATGTAAGGTTGGCAACAGTAAGGACACAGTCATAATTTATTTGGAAAAAAAAAACAAAAAACAGTTGTTTATTGGTGGCTTATCAGTGGTGCTGGAGCTACATGGCAAAGTTTCACCAATATGGTATTTAAAAAAAAAAATGCATAGCTAAAACATGTCAGCACAATGTAAACATCATAGTCAAGGGAATATTTTGACTGATGAATCATATCCTAATTATTCCAGTAGTAATCAATACTAGAATATCCAATAAAGAAAAATTTCAAAGTGGCAGACTAAAACATTAGTCAGAAAATTCAGCAGAAGCCAAGTATAACTATACTAGCATGTGTGTCCTACAATTTATCTTTAAGTTTTTAAACCACTTTTAAATATGATAAATATAATCCAGAAAAAAAAAAAAGGACTGAGGTGCCAACTTCCTCATTTGATGTCTAATTAGCCATTAATAAGAGGTATGTCTGATATTCTAACACAGGTAAGATGTACAACCGCACTGGTAAGTAGGGATACACATCTGCTCATATTATCTACTGCAGAGTCTACTGCTGGTGAGATAAGGAACCGTTTCACTTACTGCCTGCTGCACTGACCATCAGTGTGCCAATAAGTGAGAGAATTTGTTCAAAATCTTACCAGCAATGGATACAATAGTACACAAAATGAGTAGATGCGTATCATTTCTCCTGAACGTGACTGTGCATGTGAGTGAAAGCGTTGAAAGTGTTCAGAGAAATACTTCGAAATGGTCTAGCCACATGAAGAGAATGGTGAATGAGAGACTAACTAGAAGAGTGCATCTGAGGGCAGGAGGGAGAAAGGGAGGGAAGGAAAAGTAGGGGGAGACCAAGAATGAGATGTAGGGATGGAGTGATGTATATGATGGGGGATGAGTATGAGTTGAAGGGAGAACAGTCAATGGCAGAGGACAGACCAACATGGAGGTAGTTTATTTTAGCCACGCCTTATGGGATTAAGGCATCTGGCAATAGATACTTATAAGTAGATAGCAGAGCTGATCAAAAAAGTATTGGTACATATTGTACTTCATGTGAAACAGTCAGACAGAATAGACTGACTACTGCAAAATCACAGATGATTCTATCCTACACTAATCCCTGCCGTGCTGCAGATCTCGTATAAGGCACAATGAAGGTCTGCACAGGCCAAGCTGCAAGCCTCATATGACATCCAATTTACTTTAGTTATAAAACAATGACTCAGGAAAGGTAAACTACCTTACAAAAAGTATACCAGGCAGGGGAAGTGCTATGAAGATCACAGTGATCATATAAGCTAAAAACTTTTCATTAAACAAGCAAGTTTCTAAATTCTTACTCATCATATAAGTGAATAATTCCACATGAAGCAATCATTATAATATGCGTGTGCTGTATGGTACCAGGCCATGATGAAATGCAAGGGACAAGAGTTTTTGTTTTTCCTTACTACATCAAATAAGCTACAAAAGGACAAATAGCTGAGCCAAATTAGTTAAAAGAGTATGACATGTATGGGTATTTTCACTTGAGGGCAGCATTACCTGTGTGGTGATATTGAGTCATTCCCAACTCAGTTCTGCTCAGAAATGTCAATGCAGGACCTCACCACATGTTATGCTCAGTCTGCCTCTATTTCTCCACTCCATAGTCATACCTGTGACCCTTCTCAGCCAGTATCTCTCCCTCCTCCTCTCAGCATGTCCAAACCATCTCAACCTACTACTCTGCATCATTTCTTTAATATTCTTTATGCCAAATCTCCTTTCAAGGGATATGGAAGTTGTTGAGGGAGATTTGTTTAACCAGGCAATTGAACAGACCAGTTATAAAAGTGACACTGCCACCCACCACATGAAGGAGTCCCTCACCAGAGAGGACAGTAAGACCTCATAATATGCCAGGGATGTGATCCAAATTGTCATAATTTTTCATTACAACTGTTACTGTTAACCAGGACAAATGCCAAATTACCTTTACATGTAGCAAATGAATTTCAATGGGAAGTGTTTCTGCTGTTTACTGTGGACATAACATCCATCCATCATCCAATCCTACGTTGCCCCATAAGAAGCGTAGGAGCCCGGGGCTAGGCAAGTTGGCCCCGACAGTTAAATTTAAAAAATAAATAAATTACTTACAATGAGGGCCTATTATACACTGAAACCTTTATAATTCTCTTCTGTGCTGTCCTCCTTTCTTCCCGTTTCACCCATCCCTCCTGTCATTTTTTATCACTCTTCTTTCCACTTCAGGCAGCTCTACAGTGGGAGGCAAGCCTATGGTTTTCTCTAACCCTGGAAACTATTTACAGTGCTGGGTGATAACCAAATACAGTAATGGGGTAATGCCATGCCTGCTATGGTGCCCCTGTTAACTGGGTGAAGAGATGTAAATGCAACATCCATAGGGGATCCAAACCATCACATTCTTTTCCCCACTTCACTGGTGAGACACTGTCTACTGCAAGGGAACATCAGTTCACTGCAAGGGACAGCCCTGCAGGGGCAATTGCTTGCCTGCGGTTGATGGGTCTGCTTGGTCAGACAAACTAGGGTTACTCAACAACAAACAACTCTTGCACAAGAAGTGGTCATAATAAAATATGTCCAGGCTACTCTGTTCTTATATATATCTTCAGCTCTCTTAACCATTCTTCTCCCATTATCAAATGTCACCTACAAATAGTCTGGCCAAAAACAGATTCACAGAGGCTACTTGCTCTCAACAAGGGTTACAAAAAGCAAGGTACAAATATCTTTAAAAAACAATTACAAAATTACACAAAACTGCTAAAGCCTGACAAAGATCCATAAAAAACTGCTGCTGAATTGTTTCATTTTATTAATAAAAGCTCCATATGCCTGCATGCATTGTTGGGTCACCTAATGATGACTCCACAATGCTCTATCTCTAGCAGCCTCCATTCAGTCCCTAATCCCTATGGTAAATGTAAATATCTTAATCTCTAGGTATAAAACCAATAATGTGATATGGTGCTTACAATGTGCTGCATAGACTCACCTGAGGAGTGAGGCCTTCTCTGAATAGAAAATCATGATTCAGGTCCGTAGGTTTAGTGCTGTCATACACAAAGCTGGCTTCCTGCAAAAGAAAAACAATTATTAAGGCAAAGCACAAACTCTGAAATCTGAAATTCCAAAATCATGATTCCAAAGAATTTATGGAAATGCAACATTTTAGAAAGTAAAATCATTGCGGTAATCATGTAAAAAGCATGCAAAAAAACAGCCTACAGTACCATGAAGAGTAAATGCAGGGAGGTATGTTGTATCCATAACATATCATCTACCGCTATACTTGTCTACAAATAACGTTTGTCTTCACATGTTCACTGACTGTGAGAGGACATGTGATATCAAAACACTCCCATGGCATGAAAAAGTATTTTGGTAAAGCTGAAGTTTTTGGAAATCAGATGTTCAAATCTGGGAGGTTGTACTGTATATAAATATAGTGCACACACACACACACACACACACACACACACACACACACACACTGCTTAGGTGCTGGTGGGAATGCCTTCAAGTGGTGGCACTGATGGTGCCAGGTGGCTTTGTTGTCCATTTATATGTATGAACATCCCTTGGCTGCCTCCCAAGCCCCTACATGAGGAAGATCGTAGAATGCTGGACAAGGGCAAATTCAACCTGCAGTTCACTGGGTTCACACTCAGACAAAGCTGAGGCCAAAATGATACCAACAAAGCGACTACAACCAAATCACCTCCACATTGGCCTGTCCACCATCAAGCTGCCCTCTCTTCAATGCACACCATTCTCATCCATACATGACCAACACACATTATACAGTGAACTGGTATGTAATGAACTGCTTATAGGACAAAAAATTTAGGATCTATTTTCAGTATTACAATAGCATTTTTGGTCATGTATACGATGATTATGATCCTGTACAATGCCTCACTGGTCAATGTAAAATTGCTGTTTCTGCTTATACAAACTCTAACACACAAGTTTACAGCCATCTGCTTGTTCAAAGAAGGCCCTTGAAGTTGGTCACTATTGGGTGTGTTAGTGTCAGTGATGGGACAATAGAGTGGTGTTGGAAGTCCTGCAGTATGTGAGGTGCAGTCAAGTGAAATAACTACCTGTACCAGTTTATGTGAGCTGAAAACTAATATTTGAACTTAATTTTGGTGGTAAGCAGCAAGTGAAGAGCAGTGAAATTACTAGTTGTGGTGGTAGGTGGTGGCAACCATCATCCACTCACTTGATGTAGTGCTGCCTACTTCTTCCTTAGCCTTTATCATTCTTTTTCTGTGCCTCCCCTCCTCTCTTCGTATTTCTCGCATCTTTCCTGTCACTTCTTATTGCTTTTCTTTCCTTTACAGGTGGCTTTACATTGAGTGACAAGCCAAATGGTTTACTGTAAGCCAAGAAACCATTTACAACGCTGGGTGGTAACCATATAACCAAACCATACGTGCTCCCTACGTGTGAACAAGTGGGTTGGTGAAGGGTTAGTGCCCCTCCCCTTAAAACAAATAACTCAAAGTCAAATGGCCACCCCTTAAGGGATTATGGTGTCTGGCAATAGACAGATAGATAGACATAGTGAACTGGAAACTACTTTTTAGACACTGTTGGGTGAATGACCCTTGGAGGGGGAAAAAATAAAATACCGTATATCCCCACTGAAACCATGTTACATCTTAGTCAATATACAGTACAATATATAGTTATGCATTGGATTTTTTGAAACATTCTCCCTGTAAAATGTAGGCAAACTGTACCTCTCCACTCCTATCTTAAACTTCATCCTCAGTCTCCCTCTCCCCCTCTCTCATTCCATCTCACTCACATATTCTCTCTTCATAAATCTCTTTCTCACCGTGCACTCCACACAGCTAAACCTCCTCTGGCACTCTCCTCTCCAGGTACTCTTATTATTAAGAGACTGCCTTCCTCCACATCTCTTGGGAATTACGTAACAGTATTTGTAATCCTACCCACTCTACACCCACCACACACACTGCTCAATACTTCCAGTTCCACTTCCACTCCACACACACACTGCTCAGTACTCACACTTCCACTATTCTTACTCCTAACTTTTTGTTCTCATGCAATACCAAGGTCTGACGCTATCTACTTATCTACTGCCAGTTGCCTTATTCTCATAAGGGGTGGTCACAAATAAATAACCTCCATGTTGCTCTGTCCTCTGCCATTTGACTGCCTTCCCTCCAACTCACCCCCCCCCCTCATATCTCTACTCCAGTCCTCCATCTCATTCTTGGTCTCCCCCTCCTCCTCACTCACACTCTTGTAGTCACTCTCACATTCCCTATCCTCTCCACAACCCATATATCAATAAGGGAACTTACACACCTTCATGCAGTCCCTGCACAGTTCACTCACTCATCTCAGTGCTTAGTATCAATGTCTTCACAGTCCCAGCCACCTTCCTTCCCTGTGTCACTCTATTTTCCATTTCTATCTATCTATCTATCTATCTATTGCCAGACGCCATAATCCTGTAAGGGGTGGCCATTTGACTTCGAGTTATTTGTTTTACGGGGCGGAGCACTAACCCTCCACCAACCCACTTCTTGACATGCAGGGATCACGTATGGTTTGGTTATATGGTTACCACCCAGCGTTGTAAATGGCTTCTTGGTTTACAGGCAACCATTTGGCTTGTCACTCAATGTTAAGCCACCTGTAAAGGAAAGAAAAGCAATAAGAAGTGACAGGAAAGATGGGAGAAATAGGAAGAGAGGAGGGCAGGCACAGAAAAAGAAGAAGTAGGCAGCACTACATCAAGTGAGTGGATGATGGTCGCCACCACCTACCACTATTTCCTTTGTACATTATCTGTCTTTTCTACTGCGGCACTGAGATACTCAAACTCCCCTACCAACTCAAGGCTCTCTTTTACCTGGATATTATGACATTATTATTATTATTATTATGGGAAGGAGAGGTATATGAGGGAGGGGGGTGTGAGCTGGGAAGTGAATGAAATGATAGGGGACAGGGCGACATAGAGGCGATTAGTTTGTGGCCACCCCTTATGGGACCGAGGCATCTGGCAATGGAGAGATAGATCGACAGACATATTATTATCATTACTACAGGTATTATCATTATAATCATTATTATTATTAATATTATTATATGCCTATTATAAGCTACCCACCCAGGGCTACTGACACAAAGGTTCTAGCAGGGACAAACCTAACTGAGAAAACAGGGTATAAACAAGAAGAAAATCAAAATTACTTGCTGCTTGTGAAAGATTAATTCTCACTTAATCCTCCCGAACATTCAGTTAACGCCGTTACCTTCTCTATCAATAACATTATCATTTAGTTAACCCTGTTATCTTCTCCATCAATAACCAGTAACATTCAGTTGGTCCTATTATCTTCTCTACAAATAACCAGTAACATTTAGTTAGCCCTTTTAGCTTCTCTATCAATAACTGATAATACTGGCCGGCATTCACCTTCTCAATCAATAACCAATATTTTTATGTATTTACTTGGACACCACATGGTACAAAGACAACCTCCCATAGTGACTGACCTGCAAGTTCCACCAGTGTGTTCCCACAAAGCTGGCATAATGGCCAACTTGAAGGGTGATCAGTTCTCGTGTGGTTGTTGACATCTGGCTTATTAGGACGTGACTCACTCCCTCATCTTAAAGGTGGGGACTCACAGACTTACTGCTGCTGAAATAATGTATACAGTATTAATAACACTTGCTGCTGTTAAGCTACTTACTATACTCTGTCCATCTGAAATTGATCTAAAACTGCCATATTTGTATTCCTGGTCGATCAGTCCAGTGTGATAGGAAGTGTTAGGAGAAACACACTGAGGTGGTTTGGCCATGTGGAGAGGATGGAGAATGACACACTGACGAGGAGAGTGTATGTGAGTGAGGTGGAGGGGAGGAGAGGGAGGGGGAGACCATGGATGAGATGGAGGGATGGAGTGGAGAGGTATATGAGAGAGGGGGATGTGAGTTGGGACCAGGGCAATAAAATGGCAGGGGACAGGGAGGCGATTTGTTTGTGGCCACCACTTATGGGATTAAGGCATCTGGCAATAGAAAAATACAGACAGATCAGTCAAGTCTATTTCAATGAAATTCACATCTTTTAAAGTTTAAACTGTTCCTTGTTCCATCCAGAATGATTTGTTTGTGGCCACCCCTTACTGGATTAAGGCATCTGGCAACAGAGAAGATTAGGAGAAATACACTGAGGTGGTTTGGACATGTGGAGAGAATGGAGAATGAAAGACTGACTAAGAGGGTGTATGTGGGTGAGGTGGGAGGAGGGAGAGGGAGAGGTAGACCAAGGATGAGGTGGAGGGATGGAGTTGAGAGGTATATGAGGGAGGGGGGGTGAGTTGGGGGGAGGGTAGTCAAATGGTGGGTGACAGAGCGACTTGGAGGCGTTTTGTCTGCGGCCACCCTTTGCAGGATTAGGGCGTCGGGCTATAGACAGATAGATAGATAACAACAGACAGATAGATAGATCAGTCAAGTCTACATCAATTAAATTCACATCATTTAAAGTTTAAACTGTTCCTTCTCCCAACCAGAATTCAAATCACATTCACTGCGACAATCACCTCTCTACCAACTCAGCCAGGTTTGTGAAGAAGGTACTGTAATATCACTGGCTGCTGGGTACAGTATTTCCTCTTGGGCCAATAAAGGTCTTTGCTGGCTGCTAGGATACAACATCAAAGCATTGTGGTGGTGATGTGGATGTGATAGAAGGTGTTAGGAGAAAATCTGTACTGAGATGGTTCGTCCATGTAGAGCAAATGAAGATTGAGAGAATGACTGGAAAAGTCTATGTGAATGAGATGGAGGGGAGGAAGGGGAGACCATGGATGAGATGGAAGGATGGAGTGGAGAGACACATGAGGGGAGGGGGGAGAGTACTGGATAAATGGCAGCCTGATAGTACAGGACACAGTAACATTTGTTTGTGGCCACTCTTTATGGGATTAAGATATTACCGTCCTAGAACTGTTTTTATGCAATGATCTTAAGTTCACTCATTCATTATTTTTATAAAGGCTCCAACATGCTTGCATGCATCAGCCTTAGTAACCTAATGGGGGCTCTCCACACTGCTCGGTTCCTGGCAGCCTCTCACTTCAGTCCCCTATCCCTGAGGTCACGCTGTATGACTTTCTCCCAAGTAATTCATAATAATCCCAAATGGATGTGACAGATCTTGGAAAAATGAAGTGGTTCTGAATATCCACAGCACTGATTTCTTAGTACTAAATACAGTAGACCTTCACTTTATCAAACTAATTGGGGGGAAGCCTGGTTTGATAGAGCCAAAAATTCGATAAATCCGAGGGTTAACTACCAGGGATGAATTCAAAAGCTTGACTGAAAATACATAACAACAATATCATATCCTGGTACTGTAAATGCAAACTATACCCATTTTACACTAATCTGGCCCATAATTGCAGGTTATTTCACATCCTTGTCATAGCATTCCTTCATGACTAGTACATTATCAGGGTTCCCCAGTATCATAACTATGCAATCATATGGGAAGAGAGCAATTTCAAGCCATACTGAAGCACAACTGGTAAAAAGCACACACAGTGTACACTGTACTGCCCCATTTATCAACCTTAGTTCAGTATTGCTGACTAGTTTGGCAGACTCTATGGTGACTTCACTGTAGAAGCAATTTGGAATAAAAATGGGCTGGTAAGGTCTTCCTGCTGCTGAAAACTAAACTGTCCATTTCCCAGGCTTTTATACATACCGGTACTTGGTAAATAAGGAAGTAGGTAAAGGGAGATTCTCTAGCTTATATCTCAGTCTTTACTGCATCTATATAAAAATAATCTAAGCCAACCTAATATACTGTAGTCTAATCTACCCTAACCTAACAATTTTAGCTTCATGTAGCCTATATTTCTTCTAGAGAAATTGTCACTCACTGTACAGTGACGTTGGATGAGGATGAAATGGAAAATGTGAGTGCACTTAAGTACCGGTACATGGGTAACGTGATACGTAAGGATGGAAGTGTAGAGGATGAAGTGCTTAAACGATACCGTACAACAAGGAAGAAAGGTTGCTGGTTCTTTGAATGCAGAGATAAGAAAAAGGGAAGTGAGAATGGAAGTGAAAAAGTAACTGCATGACAGTATTGTGATACCAACTCTAATGTATGGAAGTGAAGCTTGGACCTTGTCGGAAAGACACAAGTCAAGAGTGAGAGCATTGGAAATGAGTTACTGGTATTTGAGAGGAGTATGTGGAGTCACATGGAGAAGGAGTGTTGTGGTGTGGATGATAGGAAGCGTTAGGAGAAACACACTGAGGTGGTTTGGCCATGTGAAGAGGATGGAGAGTGAAAGACTAACGAGGAGAGTGTACAGTATGTGAGTGAGGTGGATGTGGGGAGGGGGAGGCCGAGGATGACATGGAGGGATGGGGTGGAGAGGTATAGGAGAGAGGGGGGTGTGAGTTGGGAGCAGGGCAGTGAAATGGCGGGAGACAGGGCGTCATAGAGGCGATTTGTTTGTGGCCACCCCAAACGGGATTGAGGCGTCTGGCAATAGATAGATAGATAGACAGACATTCTGTAGAAATATCACTGGTCACTAAAGATTGTATAATTTATTCATGACACCCAAATTCTGCAAAAATAACATTACTCAGGAGCACAGGTTTGCTGACACCGGTAGTGGTGTCCTGCAGAGGGTAATGGGTCAATTTGGAATCTCATTCATTGCCAAATTCTTCAGGTTAGGTTAGGTTAATTTAAGTTTGATTTGAATCTGGCTACATTAGATTAGGTTTGGTACAGTTGTGTTAGGTCAGGTTGGCAGAGACAAACTATTAGTGGCAGTTTGACTATGGAACCATATCAACCTAAAAGTCTGACATTGCAGGTGGCTGCTTGACATGGTTTGCATTTTAAACTGGTGGTTTTATACTGATTATCTTCCTGTAAGCCAAGAAACCATATACAACGCTGGGTGGTAACCATATAACCAAACCATACGTGCTCCCTACGTGTCAACAAGTGGGTTGGTGCCCCTCCCTGTAAAACGGATAACTCAGTGTCAAATGGCCACCCTTTATGGGATTATGGTGTCTGAGCAATAAATAGATAGATAGATAGATAGATAGATAGATCTTCAAAACACTGGCTTTCAACAATTTTCTAATACAATAACAATGATTATTACGTCAACAAACACCGTCTGTTGCTAACGGGTGAGATTTAACAAAAAATAAGGGGGAAAGCTAGAACAAAATCCCGAAAGCAACAGAAAATATGGCAGGGAACGAGAAAAGAGTACCGGGAAGAAAGAAATGCAAAGATTGTGGCTACTTTGCAGAAGTAAATGGAGAACAAAGATGCGAAGACTGCGAAAGCATGAGGGACGACGAAGGTTGTGGCAAGTGTAAAAAGATGGTTAGGAACACAGATAATGGAGTGAAGTGCGAAGTTTGTAAGGTCTGGTACCATGCAGGATGTGGCAAGGTAAGCAGAGACTATTATAAAGTTCTACAACAAGAAGAGGCAACAACATGGATTTGCACAAGATGCAAGCCTCAAGTTCTGAAGAACTTTGAGGAAGTGAAAAAACTCAGGGAAGAAAACAGAAAGATCAAAAGAGAGATGGAAGAGGTGAAAGAAGAAAATGAAAGATTGAGTGACAGGATAGAAGACCTAGAGCAGAAATGGGAGAGAAATGAAGTCAGAATGGTAGAGCAGGCAGTAGAAAAGATGAAGGGCATGGGAAGAGAATGGGAGAGAAAAGAAGACAGGCTAGTAGATATGGCAGTGGAAAGAATGATGAATAAAATGGAGGAAAAGCAAGAGGAGGAAAAGAGAAAGAAAAACGTAGTGATGTTCAATATCCCTGAATCAGAAAAAGACACAGGCAAAGAGAGAGAAAAAGATGATGACAAAAGCTGTGCAGATATAATTGTGGAAGAAATGGGATTACAGAATATAGAAGTAGTAAAGACAATCCGACTGGGGAAGAAAACTGAGGGTAAGGTTAGACCAGTTCTAGTAACAACAGGAAGCGAAAAGATGAAGTGGGCAGTTATAGCCAAAACAAAGACGCTGAAAGATAACACTAAACCAGAAATAAAGAAAATAGGAGTGGCATTAGATATGACCAAAGAGGAAAGGGAAGAAAACAAGAAACTTAGAGATGAGCTGGCAGAAAAACAGAAAAACGGAGGAACATGGAAAATAAATCTATCTATCTATCTATAGCCCGACGCCCTAATCCCGCAAAGGGTGGCCGCAGACAAAACGCCTCCCAGTCACTCTGTCACCCACCATTTGACTCCCCTCCCCCCAACTCACCCCCCCCTCCCTCATATACCTCTCAACTCCATCCCTCCACCTCATCCTCGGTCTACCCCTCCCTCTCCCTCCCTCCACCTCACCTACATACACCCTCTTAGTCAGTCTTTCATTCTCCATTCTCTCCACATGTCCAAACCACCTCAGTGTATTTCTCCTAATCTTTTCAACCACATCCACATCTACCCCACAACGTTCCTTCACTTCTTCATTCGTCAACCTGTCCCTCCACGTCACTCCACATGCTCCTCTCAAGTAACTCATTTCCACTGCTCTCACTCTTGGAAAATAAAGAAGGGGAAAATTGTTAGGCTAGAGGGTGAGGAGTGAAAGAAAAAGAGTATAAAAAAGGAGAAGGATGAGAATGAGAACGTACTTATACAACTTATAAACATACAAGGTTTAACAAAAGCAAAAATGAGTGAACTAAGAGAAATAATTGATGGAAACACAATAATGTCCATCCATCCACCCATCCATCCATTGCCAGACGCCATGTATCCCAAATGGGGTGGCCAAAGGCTCAGAGTTAATTGTTTTACAGGGAGGGGCACTAATCCTCCACCAACCCCACTTGACACGAAGGGATGCCAACAGCATCTGGTGTTCCCAGGCGGTCACCCATCCAAGTACTAACCAGACCCAACGTTGCTTAACTTCGCTGATCGGATGGGAAGCGGTGTACTCAACGTGGCATAATGTGCTTAACAGAAACACAGTTAAAAGTAAGAAACATTTTCATAGATGATATGAAAGTATATGAAAGCATGAGAGAAAAAGACGAGAAGAAAGGAGGAGGTATAATGTTAGTACATAAAGAAAATAAAAAGATTACACTGGAAAAGGTAGAAGGTATAAATAAAGATTATTTATATGTGAAAGGAGAAGTGTATGGGAAAGAGATACATATAATAACAGTATAATTCACAGTAAGTGATGATAACAAAAATAAAGCATTACAGCAAGACATTGAAACACACTTAAATAAATTAGAAGACAAAGCAATAATTCTATTAGGAGATTATAATGGACATGTAGGATTCAAAGGCAAACAATGTATAAATAAAAATGGACAAAGGAGACTGGAATGGATGGAGAAGTACAACTTGATAATGTTAAATGATGATCTAGACTGTATAGGGGAAGTGACGTGGAGCAAGAACGAACAACAAAGTGTAATTGATTTTGCACTAGTAACAGCTAAATTCTATGATGTATACCAGGAAATGATTATAGATGAGGAAAAAGAAATATTTGATCTATCAGACCATAATTTAATACAAATAAAACTTAAGATTAAGGGGAGATCGAATAAAAATCATAAGAAAAAAGGGTGGGAAGATAGTACCTACTACAAAACAGAGGGAGGAAAAGTTATGGAGTATATAAAGGAAATAGAACAGAGAATACAAACAGAGGCCATAAGTTATATGGAAAAGTTGAATAAAATAATCCAAGACAGTGCTGACAAAAACCTTCCAGCCAAATATAGAAGGAGGATAAATAAGACTGGACCAATAAAAGAAGAACCTTGGATGAATAAAAGTATTAGAGAGGGAATAAAAAAGCCAAAGTACTATAATAGACTTACAAGGAATGCTAAAACACAAGAAGAAAAAGAGAGGAATAAAGTTTTATATAATGAACCAAAGAAAAAGGTCCAGCTAGAAATAACAGAGGCCATAACCATTCATGAAGTAAAAATAACAACAGAAATAACCCATGGAGAAAATAGAAGCAAAAGATTATGGGAAAATATAAATAAATTAAGAAAGAAAAAAGGAAAAGAAGAAACAGAATTAAAGATCTATCTATCTATCTATTGCCAGACGCCTCAATCCCGTTTGGGGTGGCCACAAACAAATCGCCTCCAAGTCGCCCTGTCCCCCGCCATTTCACTCCCCTGCTCCCAACTCACACCCCCCTCTCTCATATACCTCTCCACCCCATCTCTCCATCTCATCCTCGGCCTCCCCCTCCCTCTTCCACCCTCCACCTCACTCACATACACTCTCTTCGCCAGTCTTTCACCCTCCATCCTCTTCACATGGCCAAACCACCTCAGTGTGTTCCTCCTAACGCTTCCTATCACATCCACATCCACACCACAACGCTCCTTTATATCTTCATTCGTCAGCCTGTCTCTCCACGTGACTCATACCTGGACAAACCAGTAGTAACAACAATACAACTGAGAGAAAATATAAAGAAACTAAAAAATAAGAAAGCGCCGGGACCTGACATGCTAAAACCAGAATTATATTTTCATTCATTCATTCATTGCCAGACGCCATGTATCCCAGACAGGGTGGCCAAGGGCTTTGAGTTAATTGTTTTACAGGGAGGGGCACTAATCCTCCACCAACCCCACTTGACACGTAGGGATGAGAATTATATAAAATCCTAATAAAAAGTGACAAGATAATGGGCACAATGACAGTGTGTTTTAATGAAATAATAGATAAAGGAAAGGTACCAAATGAATGGAAAGAATCCAGAACTATGATGGTGCCAAAAGTAAACGAATTAAGACCAATAGCGTTAACTAACATCTCGTATAAATTATTCATGTCAACTGTCATAAAAGATAGAATAGAAGAGCATCTAAGGAATAATAATGAAATAAAGGAAACACAAAATGGATTTACTGAAGGAGGAAGAATTGAAAATAACCTTTTCATTTTAAAATATTGTATAGACAAAATTTATGAGCAGAAAAAGAGTCTAGTAGTAATATCAGTAGACTTTGCAAAAGCTTATGACTCAGTAAAATGGAAGAAAATGATTGAAATACTAAAAGAATACAAGGTACAAGAAGATATAATAGAGGTAATAGCAGACACTTATACGGGGGACAGAACAACAATAGAATATGCCAAAGAAAATAAAACAGAAATAAAGATTAATAGTGGCATAAGGCAAGGATGCACAAGCTCAACCACAATATTTAAAATGATAACCTACTATATAATAAACAGGTTGGAAAAAGAAGGCACAGGGTATAAGGATGAAATATTTAAAATAGCAGCACTGTTCTTTGCAGATGACGGGCTGCTACTAGCTCATACAATAGAAGAGGCAGAAAAAATAGCAGACAGTTTGATTACAGTAGGAGAAGAGTGTGGGCTAAATATAAATAAAACAAAAAGTAAAAGCCTGATCTTTAACATGAAAAACAAACCCGAAAAAATAAGAGAGACAGAGGTAACAAATGAAACCAAATATTTAGGAATTACAATAAACGACCAGAGAAGATGCTTTAGAGTGCACAAGAGACGGATAATTGAAAAAGCTAAAAAGATGGCAAACATCACATACACAATTATAGGCCAAAGCGTATATAAGGTACTAATAGGCAAAACTTACTGGAAAAGTGTGGTACTCCCAACTATACTATACGGGGCAAATATACTATCTATCTATCTATCTATTGCCAGACGCCATAATCCCGTAAGGGGTGGCCACTTGACTTTGAGTTACTTATTTTACAGGGAGGGGCACTAACCCTCCACCAACCCACTCGTTGACGTGTAGGGAGCACGTATGGTTTGGTTATATGGTAACCACCCAGCGTTGTAAATGGTTTCTTAGCTTACAGGAAACCATTTGGCTTGTCACTCAATGTAAAGCCACCTGTAAAGGAAAGAAAAGCAATAAGAAGTGACAGGAAAGATGCGAGAAATAGGAAGAGAGGAGGACAGACACAGAAAAAGAATGATAAAGGCTAAGGAAGAGGTAGGTAGCACTACATCAAGTGAGTGGATGATGGTACAAAAAATGAAATAGAGGAACTACAAAGAATTGAAAACAGCGTTTACCGATACCTCTTAGGGGCACCAAGATATGCTCAGATACCAACACTAAGAGGAGAAATAGGGGCATCATGTATGCAGAGCAGAATAATGGAAGCATATATTAAGTACTTAAAATATGGATTAGAAGAAGGTAAAAATGACTTAATTAAAAGAATAATGCAAGAAAAGATGGAAAGTAGAAAAGACCAGTGGATATGTACAGTAAAAACATACATGAGAGAAATACGATTAGAAAATAAATCAGTAAAAAATATTAGTATTAAAGACATCAAAGAAAAAGTAAAGAACTGGGACTCATCTCAATGGAAGAAAGAAATAAAGGAAAAAAAGAATCTGGAAATTTATAAAAATTATAAATCATATATAAAAGAAGAAAAAATATATGATAATACCATAGCATCCATAATATTATATAAAAGTAGAACAAATAATTTACCACTAAATGATAGGAAGAGATTTTCAGGGGGCAATATTAAATGTGATTTGTGCGGGGCAGCAGAAGAGAACATAAAACACTTTGTATTATGGTGGCCATTGTATCAGGAAGACAGGAATAAGGAAGAACACCTACAACAGCCTTATATAGAAAATGAAAACAATTTAATAGGACAATTACTGTTTAGTGAAGAAAATACAGGAAGAACAAAAGACTATTTACATCATATATGGAGGAAGAGAGAGAAATTAAGGAAAGAAAGAGGAATACATTAACAAATAGCAAAGAATAAAAAAAACACACACACTCACACGAGCAAAACACGAGCTAAATACAAGAAAAATAATAAACCAGAAAAATGAATTGACAAGAGGAGTGCCGATGTAAAGGCAATACTCCTCACCTATCAACTGAACTGAACTGGGGAAAAATTACCACAGCATGAACATTCAGTTGGCGATTGAGAGTGAATATAAAATACTGGATGTGGTTGCAAGCTGGCCTGGATCAACACATGATGCCCGAATTTGGCCAGAAAGTGGACTAAAGGAAGCAGCAATCACGGCATTTCAGGGAGGCTGGAATGGATCATGAAGCGTGGAGAGCCGCCATTAGGTGATCAAAGCCGACATATGCAAGCATGTTGGAGCCTTTAAAAACGAAAAACGAAAACGATATGTGATACCAATTATCACAAAACTCACAACACAAGCCATTATGGGTCGATCTCACCAGTCTGACGCATCACATGACACCTGTCTCGCTGGGTAGCTTGTGTTTAGTGTTTACGTCGGTTATACCAACACGATGTCACGATGTGTTTACATTTTATCCATTTTATCGACATTCGTAAAGAATCATAATATATGATCAAATAGATGTTGTTTCTATATATGTAAAGTAGTTTTTCATTTTTAAACTACTTACTGATACTCTAAGGCTTTCTAATGGTAATTCATTAAATGTATCAACAGATTCTTTGAGAGAGGTGAAGTCACTGAATGTACAGCGAGGCTGGATTTACTCACCTGGTACAGCGAGGTTGGATTTACTCACCTGGTTGGCTACCCTACTACAATTAACAGTATGGCTCGGTAGGAATCTGCTTTTCAAGAAGTAGGGGAGCCCATACCTGCTGGCACGCCAGCCCCGTTTCCTATATACATCATCATCAGAATAGACTATTGATTAGAGGCTGAATTTGTGCCATATGCACGGTAGTTGCACTATTTGAAGGACTTCGAATTAAGAGTCGTTGTTATTCAATATAGTCTAACAGGATGTGACCTAGTTGTGAGTGGAGGGACTTTTTAAATGATGCAACTGGGTCAGCGCTAACAGCATCATCTGAAAGAGAGTTCCAGAGGTCTATACATCTGATGCTGAAAAACCTGCGTCTACACTCGGCTTAAAGTGCGGGGCTTGGCCACCTTGAATCTATGGCCCCTGGTGTGAGTTAACGAAGGAAGAGAAAAAAGCTCAGGCGGTGCAATTGGGGACTGGCGATGGAAGATTTTCCAGCATTTAATGAGGTCAGCTCTGATCAGTCTCCCTTTTACAGAGGAATTGGAAAATGTGAGTACGTTTAAGTACGTGGGTAGTGTGATGAGTAAAGATGGAGGTTTGGAGGGTGAAGTGCTTGAAAGGGTACAGCAGGGAAGAAAGGTTGCTGGTTCTTTGAAAGCAGTGATAAGAAACAGGGAAGTGAGCATGGAAGTGAAAAAGTTACTACATGACAGTATTGTGATACCAACTCTAACGTATGGAAGTGAAGCTTTGACGTTGTTGGAAGGACACAAGTCAAGTGTGAGAGCAGTGGAAATGAGTTATTTAAGAAGAGCCTGTGGAGTCACATGGAGAGACAGGCTGACGAATGAGGATATAAAGGAGCGTTGTGGTGTGGATGTGGATGTGATAGGAAGCGTTATGAGGAACACACTGAGGTGGTTTGGCCATGTGGAGAGGATGAAGGGTGAAAGACTGACGAAGAGAGTGTATGTGAGTGGGATGGATGGGGGAAGAGGGAGGGGGAGGCCGAGGATGAGATGGAGAGGTATATGAGAGAAGGGAGTGTGAGTTGGTAGCAGGGCAGTGAAATGTCCCAAAACTTCTAGGAGTACTCCTAAAATTATTACTAAATGTGGTTGTAGATGAGAGTTGCTTCTAAAAGTTCCTTCTAGGAGGACTCGTAGTAGTAATTTCGCTGCTACCATGAAGTGTTACCAACACAAAAAATCTATCTATCTATCTATTGCCAGACGCCTCAATTCCGTTTGGGGTGGCCACAAACAAATCGCCTCCAAGTCGCCCTGTCCCCCGCCATTTCACTGCCCTGCTCTCAACTCACAACCCCCTCTCTCATATACCTCTCCATCCCATCCCTCCATCTCATCCTCGGCCTCCCCCTCCCTCTTCCCCCATCCATCCCACTCACGTACACTCTCTTCGTCAGTCTTTCACCCTTCATCCTCTCCACATGGCCAAACCACCTCAGCGTGTTCCTCATAACGCTTCCTATCACATCCACATCCACACCACAACGCTCCTTTATATCCTCATTCGTCAGCCTGTCTCTCCATGTGACGTCACAGGCACAACCTCTTCCCTCCCCAAAGCCTCCCTGTTCTTCTCCAACTAATTCCTCTGTTCTTTCTCTAACTCACACATCTTATATCTGCAGACACATGCAGTAATAGACGCATGGGCACACATGTTGTAGTCATATGATGGGTAATCTTATAATAACGGTGATAAGATGATGATGATGATGATGATGATGATGATCCAAGATGATGTGTGGAATACTGAGAGGATCTTATGGGTAGTGTAAACGCACCTAAATACTAACTAAGATTATTTCATTCAGCTGAGATATATTCTGGCAGTCAGATGTTAATATGCATGTCATAATAATAAAAAATATATATATATATTAATATCTTGAGACTCGGTGGCAGATATAATTAAAAAGGCGCATCTTACGTAGAGGTTAATGGATGATGATGCTATAAGCGATCATTTTCGACAGGTTTTACTCTAGATAATTAAAATCGTCTGACAGTAATATGAACAGAGGCAAAGAGACGTTCTCAAAGTGAAGTGGTTAATGTATAGATAATGATAATGTTTAAGTATATAACACATAAGTGAAAAGAGTATAGTTAAAATGAAATATACAGTAAAGCAAATGTTACCGAGCATGATTGAAATGAGTCTTCTGTCTCTAACTGGAACTCTGTGAACCCTTGAAGTTCCGAATCCCATCAGTCACCCTCTAACCGAGAAAGGCGTAGTACGCAGGTGCTGTGTGTACATTAACTCAGTGATAGGATTATAGTGTGTAAACAGCTTCCCCGTCTACTTGAGGTACAGAAGGGTAAGCGAGGATACTGTTCATTCGTTCTTTGATAGCTACGAGTTCTCTCCGCTGCGCCAAATCGTCTGTATTAATCTGAAAAAGTAAAGATGTGCTGTGGTGTTGATGTGGATGCGCTGGAGGGTGTTGGGAGAGGTACCTTGAGATGGTTTGGCCATGTGCAATGAAGACTGAGAGATTACCTATAGTTCTTCCACCTTAACTTGGCCCAGGTTTTCGTCCCTTTGTAGCTTATTTCATGTAGCTCAGTGGCAGGAAAATATAATACAGTACTACGGTTCTACGTACGTTCCTACGATGATGCCCCCCCCCCCCCGTTTCCTTGCTCGTTGTTGTCGTGGGGGGGCTTCGGAGACATCGATGGGGACTTGATGTGTAGGGGAGCCATAGCAGGGTACCTTATTGTACTCCAAAAGTATAGGAGTCTGGTTGCTGGGTGGATGTCATATTTGTGCCTTCACTTTGCTCAACCCTCTCCCCTCTCCTTGGGTCCCTGTCGGTGTCTCAACTTAATTTTGCAAGGCCCTTTTCTTCTACTATTGCTTCTTCTTTCCTTTTCTCCTATCCTCTCTATTCTATTTTTGGCATTAAAAAGTGTGGAAATTTTCACGTTCATCAAAATTCTCATCTATGACCTCGAGTAAGTTGCAACAGGAAGGACATGGGTGTGCCCGTGGGCTATTGGCCTGGCCAATTGTGGAGGTCACGGTGGTTCGGCACTACCCCAGTATGTGGACCTTTGCAGGGACAGATCTCTGCAGAGGCGGAACTGCTGCCAAGCGGCAGCTTTCGGTTCCGGGGGTGCTGTTGCTTGGCTGTGGGACTCTCGGCCAATAGCCGGTGGCCCAGCATTGTGCTGGAAGACTTGGTCCTCCCGCACAGTGTTGCTATCCCTTGTAGGGTAGGGTAGGGAGTGCATACTAGGAGCCTGACCTCTACTTGGGTCGTTGGCTGGACCTGTGGACTCCGCGTTCCGCCCAAATAGTCCTTTCTTTTTCAACAGTCACGATGAGTTTTCCTGTTTCCTTAGAAAATTATGGATATTGTTATAGGTTCCCCCTCCCCCGGTTCTGCCGATTGTTTGACCCCAACGACGATCCCGGCCTCTCTTCCTGGACTGGATACTGTTACCTTTTCTCACCCCATTATGGTGACGACTCAGAGCTCTCTTTTGACTGTGGCCTCGACTTCTTCCCCTTCTCCTACATGTTCAAGCGTACTAAACACCTCGTCCTCTTCGCCTACTGTGTCTTCCATTCCTCCAGCTCCTGCTCCTTGTACGTTAGTCAGCCCTTCTACTATCGTCACACTTCACCCTTACCTTCCTTCTTTATCTCCTGCTTCTAATCCTTCAGTATCCTCTGTTTCCCTCTCCCGACCTCGTCCTTCTTCCTATGTTGCTGCTCCTTCCCTCACCTCCTCAATTTTCGGTGCACAGACGTGGTCAAAAAATTTTAACATACAGGACACAACCGACGACCTCTCACTCCACCTCAGCCTCCTTCAACAAGGAGGCAGGGATGTCACCTTCTCGGCCCGTCCGAATGGTTCCCGCCTCCTTGTTGTTAACAGTGCTGCCCAAGCCGAGAAGGTGACATCCCTAGTCAGTAATACAGGACAACCCACCTCCGTGTCCCCAGACACCCAACTCAATTCTACCACTGGTACTGTACGTCTACCATCCTCGATGTCCTTCGGCCAGAGGGCTTTCCCAGACTGCGCAAATGATATTAAACTAATTCTGTCAGAACAACATCACCCATTACATTCAGTTCAATGTTATACAGTTCCTCCTCGTGGACGACGCCAAGAACCTGCAAATATTGTTAAAATTATTTTTGCCTCTCGCGATCTGCCCCCCACAGTCATCATTGGAGGCACTATTCTCCAAGTGCGAGAATACATTCCATCTCCTCGCCAGTGCACATCTTGTTGGCGCTTTGGCCATCCAGCCAAGTACTGCAGATCATCCGCAGTCTGCGCCAACTGTGCACTGGCCAGTCATGCCACCTCAGACTGCACTTCCACCATCCGATATTGCCCTAACTGTCAGGGTGGCCATTCTGCCACCTACCGACAATGCCCAGTTTACCTCTTCGAGGCAGAAGTGTCCTCCGCCCGCTGGAAAACTGGCCTCTCCCTTCATGAGGCTCGTCGTAAAGTTCGCGGTCTCGGTCATCACCCGAACATCACTTATGCACGTGTAGCCCGTCCTCCTCCCATAGTAACTTTGAATAACACAACTATTTCTTCATCCCCTTCTGTACCTGTCTGTGTATCAGCTGTCCCCTCTTCATCGCCTCTCTCCTCCTGTCTTCCCCCCACTCACTCTATCCCTACTCCTGTACCTGTTGTCTCCTCTTCCCTTTCCCCTAGTACTTCCACCCCTCCCTCTTCTCTACCTAACCCTCCCTCTACCTCAACCCCCCCGTTACAGTCTCCTCTTGTTCCTGTCTCTAATTCTTTCTCTGTTTTAGGTTTCTCTACCCCTACCTCCTCATCATCCACTTCCTTACCTATTCCCTCTCCTCGTCTTTCCCCCCATTCCCAACCTCGTCCCTCCTCTCACCCCAGTTTTGTCTCTTCTACCAGCCGTTTGGCGCCTCTGGCCCAACGTACCATCCGACCCCCAGCCTCCTCTAATAGTAAACGCAGACTACCCACTGTGTCAGACTCTAAGTCCTCTCCCGCCCATCATCCAACTTCTCCAGATCGTAAAGTTCGAGCGACGAATGCTCGTCCCTCTCAATCGATACACTCTGCCACGACAAAGTCCACATCTCAGCAGTCTTCTCAGTCACATCCCCGGACTACTCCACAGCCGGCTAATTGTAACAAAAAACCCTCCGGTGATGACGACAGTGAAACAATTCCTAAGATAATGGACTACATTTTAACTTCTTCGCCAGATCCAGCAAACAATGCTGCACCCTCTCTTTCCACCCACTCTGTTGAAGTTCACTCTGTTCCACTTGATCTCCCTCCTACTCCTCTCCCTCCTTCATCCCCCCCTCCACCTTCCATCTCCTCCTCCTTTTTACCCCCCTCCTCTTCCATCTCTTCCAGTACTCTATCCCCTCTATCTCTCCCCATGCCTCCAGGCTATGGTGACCATCCTGCTCGTCCACTAGTTCAACCTTCTACCCCTATTCCTACCATCGTAACGACTCGATAATGCATGTTATTATTTTGTAATATTTCCAGTTTAACATATTTTACTTCCTTTGTGTATTTTATCATTAATTTCTTTTTATCTTTCCTAGACTGTTTTTCTGTTAGGTCTTATTTTTTATTTTTGGTGTTTTAAAGTTTTAATGTCTATTTTACAATGGAACATACGCAGTTTTACGGCCCATCGCAACGACCTTCGCTATCTTCTTTCAGTTTACTCTCCGCCCTTAGTTTGTCTACAAGAACCCCGTTTGCCTTCCCCTCCGGTACCTGTACCTGGCTATTGTTTCTTGTTCTCCCCTGCTTCTCTTTCTGCATCAGCTATCCTAGTCCATCATACTGTTCCTTTCGAACATCTGTCCATTAACACCACCATTCCATGCCATTTTATTCGGGTTTTTCTCAAACATTGGATTACAGTGGTTTCTGTTTATTTCTCTCCATCCCAGCCTATCGATTTCTCTGCCTTATCTCTTTTACTATCCCAATTACCCACTCCAATTTTATTGTTGGGAGATTTTAACTGTCGTCATGCCTTATGGGGCGACACCATTACTAATTCGCGTGGCCGCCAACTTGAATCTTTTATTTTTAATAATAATTTATCCTTATTAAATACAGGAATGTCAACGCACATTGACGATAAAACTCATACTTTCTCCTGTCTGGATCTCTCCCTGTGCTCCTCTTCTGTTTCTCTAGATTTCCATTGGTCTGTCCTTTCGGACGCCGTATATAGTGATCACTTTCCTATAAGGCTTACTTTCACTACATATTGTCCCATACTCAGGTCCCCTCGATGGAGTTTTCCAAAAGCTGACTGGCCAACATTTACTTCTTTAACCGTTCCTTCTATACACTCTTCTTCCTTCGCTACTGTTTTAGATATGCTTACATATTTTAATGTATTAGTTCTGAGTGCAGCTTTGACAGCGATTCCTAAGTCGTCCCGTCCTTTTACTTCGAAGTGCGTACCTCGGTGGGATTCGGACTGTACTGTGGCACTCCGTGTTAAACGTGCACGTTGGAAGAGTTTCCTGCGCAAACGCAACACCCCGGATGAACAGAGTGCATTCCTACTGTTTAAAAAGGCTCGAGCTGTTCTTCGTAAGACTGTTAAACGGGCTAAACGCCGTAGCTGGAGATTGTACGTTTCCACCATTACTACCAATACACCCATTGCATCCGTCTGGAAACGTATACGCAAAATAGCGGGTAAACATCTTCCCATGCCCTCCCCTGTCCTACATTTGGATGGGGAGTCAGTTGCAGATGCTCATCTAGTTGCTAATGGCTTAGGTCTTCATTTTAGTAATGTTAGTAGCGGCTCTCATCTCTCACCTGACTTCCATACCCTTAAAGCTGCTACTGAATGTACCCCAGTTGTCTTCAAGCTGTCGTCTAGTCAGTCATATAACGCGCCATTCACGCTCCATGAATTGTCGTCTGCCCTTCGCCTTTGTAAGAACACTTGCGAGGGCCCTGATGGCATACACTATAATATGCTCCATCACCTTTCCCCCCAGGCCATGGCCTCATTATTAACTATTTATAATCGTATCTGGACAGAGGGTATTTTTCCTCCCTCTTTTCGTAGTGCCGTCATTCTCCCATTTCTTAAACCAGGAAAGCAAGGCCATGCCCCTCAAGATTATCGCCCCATTGCTCTTACTAGCTGTCTTTGCAAATTGCTCGAGCGTATGATAAATCATCGTCTTATGTGGCTCCTAGAATCCAAGCAACTTTTGTCCTCTTCACAGTTTGGTTTTCGAAAAGCTCGCGGCACCTTAAATCCCCTCCTAAATCTAGAGACTTATATCCGTTCAACCTTTGCCATTCGACAATCTGTTATCGCGGTGTTTTTTGACCTTGAGAAAGCTTACGACACAACCTGGCGCTATCATATTTTACGCACAGTTCGTTCTTGTGGTATGGATGGTAACCTTGGTGTTTTCTTAAAGAATTTTCTATCAGCTCGCTTCTTTAGAGTCTGTGTCCAGCATACTTATTCAGATCCATGTCCACAATACGAAGGTGTTCCCCAAGGCAGTGTTCTTAACACTTCTCTGTTTTTATTGGCAATTAATGGGATTGTTTCTTGTCTCCCAGTTGGTGTCCGCTCTTCTTTATATGTAGATGATTTTGCAATATGTGCCTCAAATTCTGACATCTCTGCCCTTAGTGCTCTTATTCAACGTGCAGTTTCTGCTGCCTCAGAATGGGCCACTTCTCATGGCTTTCGGTTCTCTCCTCTTAAGTCTCATGCTATTACTTTTACTCGCTCTCATCATATTTCTCAACCACCTCTTTTTCTTTATGGTACTCCTCTCCCATACAAAACCTCCGCTTCCTTTCTTGGCCTTCTTTTTGACTCTCGTCTTACTTGGAAAGATCATATTACCTCCTTGAAAACCTCAGTCTTGCAACGCCTCCGTCTCTTACAAACTTTGTCTCATGTGTCGTGGGGTGCTGATCGGACTACTCTTCTTCGCCTCCATATTGTTCTCGTTCTCTCCAAACTTGATTACGGTTGCCAAGTTTATTCTTCTGCTTCAGACACCGTCCTCCAACAACTCGATTCTGTACATCATCACGGTTTACGTCTGGCTCTTGGTGCCTTTAAGTCCTCCCCAGTTGAGAGTCTGTATGCTGAATCAGGAGTTCCATCACTCTTCCGCCGTCGCGCTCTACTTTCTCTTCGTGCCTATGCTAAGTTGCACTGTTTTCCTCGTACCCCTTCTCTCTTTCCCACCGGTCTTGACTTAGACAGGTTTTCTTCTCCTAGGACCAAGCCACCTTTTGCAGTTCGAGCTCGTACTCTCCTCTCAAACTCCTCCCTTACAATTTATAATGTTTTCTCTTTCCGCACATGTCTTTTTCCTCCGTGGCTACTTCCGCGACCCCATGTTTGCCCTTCCATTTTCCCTTATTCCAAGTCCAATTCTCCTTCCTTCATTCTCCGTTCCCGGTTTTCTGATCATCTCTCCCACCATTCCTCTGCAATACCTATATACACTGATGGTTCAAAAACCCCTGCAGGTGTTGGATTTGCGATTCTCTTTCCTAACACTTCTTATCATTTTAGCCTTCCTGCTTATACAAGGGTTCTAACAGCAGAGTTATATGCCCTTTTGTTTGCATTACAGTATATTTACCGTGCATCATCTTCCTCATTTGTGATATTCTCTGATTCATATAGTGCTCTATCCCTTCTCCAGTCACCTTCTGCCTCTCATCCATTAGTCCTTTGTATCTTGGAATGGTTGTTCCGTATCTCCTCTCGTCGTAAAACAGTCCAGTTCTGTTGGGTCCCAGGACATGTGGGTATCGCGGGCAATGAACATGCTGATCAGTTGGCTCGTATGGCAGTTAGCAGGGATGTCTCTCCTTCCTTCCTCATTCCAGTTTCTGATCTTCTTCCTGCTCTATCTTCCTTCCTTCAACACCGGTGGCAGTCTTGTTGGGACTCTATCACTAATAATAAACTGCGTGTTGTTAAACCTTCTGTCTCCCCCTGGTCGACCCCATGCCACCGTAACAGGAGGTGGGAGACTGCTTTAGCTCGTCTCAGAATCGGCCGTACTAGACTTACCCACTCTTATTTGATGTCTGGTGGTCGCCCTCCCCTTTGTACTCGGTGCAATACTATTCTCTCCATACGGCATATTTTCCTTGATTGTCCTCTTTACACTATACAGCGACGTGTTGCATTTCCTTTTTTGTCTCGCATCCAACGTACCCCTCTTCTTGCAGACTTTCTCCGAGAATCACCATATTTTTCCTTCCGTAATATCATGTCCTTCCTTACCTCTATTGGTCTTCTTTCTGACATCTAATTCTATTCCTTACCTCAGTAGTCCCATGTGTGATATGATATACTTCTTCCATTGACCCATTTCCTACATGACGCCGTGTCTGTGTTCCTGACCCACCCAATGTACACAACTTATAGCCGATGATCCGGCTTTGTGCTGGATTTTGGCACTAGATTCCTATTGTTCTTCTTCTTCCTACCATGATGCTTGTTATTTATTTATTTATTTTACGCGTCATATTCTGGTATTCGTATTGCTACAGCTCAGAACTGAAGACAGAGACAGTAATATTAGGACAAGTTAGAGAGAAAGAAGTATAAGAGAGTGTATGTGAGTTAGGTGGAGAGACGAGTAGTGGGAGACCGAGAATAATGAGGTGGAGGGATGCGGTGGAGAGGTATATGAACGATGCTGGTGTGAGTTGAAGGAGAGGCAGCCTGATGATGCATGACAAGGTAACATGGAGGCGGTTTGTTTGTGGTCACCCCTCCAGAGATTAGTTTTAGATATAAGAAAGAGCACCGAGATATAAATACATCCATAGTAGCGAGTCAATTGATTTTTCTTTTCTGTTGCTCTGTAAGGTCTTCTCTCAGCTTAACATAATCCTGGAGTTTTTGCTTGAATATATATCTTTATTAATCTAGGCTACGTTCAGTGTAGGGTCGGACCTTACAGTCGGAGGGAGAGTGATAGCCAGAATTAACTACCACGCTGACGAGGTGCCAGTGGGAGATGGGTGTCAGTAGGAGGGATGATGCATATGAAAGTGGAGAAATATGAGGGGGAGTGAAAGGCAGAATTAACTACCACATGCTGGCAAAGTACATCTGGGAATGGGATGGGTGTGTAGGGAGTGTGATGTTTGTGAAAGTGGAAATATTGTAAAGTATTGGTTATGTTTATGTGTCAGAGTGTGTGTATGTCATTGGTAGAAGTAATATGGTGTGAATATATGTAAGTATATATTATCTTTATTGATAGACAGTGGGTGATTCTGTACTTAGGAAATAAGTACGTTATGGAGATGGTTTGTGTAATATCCTACAGAGACACACAGCCACACCTCCATACACAGGCACACCTTCATACACAGCCACACCTCCACACACACACACACACACACACACACACACCAACCCTGGAATATGCATCAGTAGTCTGGAGTCCTCATCTCAAAAAACACATAGACAAGATTGAAAAAGTTCAAAGGGCCGCTACAAGATGGGTACCAAGCTTAAGGGATCTAAGCTACGAAGAAAGACTAAATAAACTGAATCTACCAACACTACAGGAGAGAAGGAAAAGAGGTGACATGATAATGCTATATAAGTGCATATCAGGGAAGGAGAAAATAGACATAAATGATTACTTAACATATGGAGAAGCATCAGCAAGAGGACACTGCAAAAAACTGCATAAGAAGAGAGGTGATAAAGACGTAAGGAAATTCAGTTTCCCAAACAGAGCAATTGATCAATGGAATGCACTACCGAATGAAATAGTGTGTGCCAAAACAATTCACAAATTTAAGGATATGTACGATAAATATGGTTTAAGACACGGGACAGTACGAGCTTGACTCATTCCTGTAAAGATACAATTAGGTAGGAACACACACACACACACACACACACACACACACACACACACACACACACACACACACACACACACACACAGCCTCTTCCCTTCAGTAGAGCTTCACCCATCTTAGGAGAAATCTCTAGACGCTGGCAGGAGTAGAGAAGACTGTTGTCAACCCAGTTACCTGCATAGTTCACACCTGAGCCAATTATAATCATCAGGTTGTACCAGTTAAATAATAATAATAATAATGATAATAATAAGAAGGTGTCATGATGTTGAATAAGTAAAGAATTTTCACATAAAACCATCACTGATATTATGCACCTGTACTGCTGTGTTGATTTTACCTGTATGATATCTTAATTAGGAACTCAAAATGTGGCATGCAGGCTAATAAATCTGATCCCTGCTAGTCTTACATTACTGACCGTCAAAAACTGAGGTCTTTAATTCTCCTTTGGTCTCATAGTTTTAAGATTAAGGACTAAATTAAGACGACGTGTTGAAGGAGTCTGTATTATTTCTGTGTATTTTTTTTAATGCAAGGAAGAATGAACCCAAGGCCATTTTTCCTGGATACCTCTATGACAGGTTTCCCTCATTTATTTATACAGTTTTCTTATTTTTTTTTAATATTCATTACTTTTTTCCTGATGTTCTCTGCGTGTTCCTCTCCGCCAAATTCCTAACAGTAAGTGCCAGCAATACAATATACTAACACTATTTCATTTTTCAGAGAGAAGGAACCAAAGGCTGAACACCAACGCAAGATAGTCAAACAAGCATGCCAACGTCAAGACCATGCTGTACCTGGACACACAGCGTTAGAAAAATGGAGGTCGAAGGCAGGGGGAGATGCACACCAGAATTTTGGCAATGCAGGTGAGTGATTACAAGACATGTAGTATTTTTCCACATCATTTCATCAACTCCCCCACCTCTCTCTTTCTCTCTCACACACACACACACACACACACACACACACACACACACACACACACACACATTACATTAACCCTTTCACTACAGTGAGGAGATGGAAGGAGCACTTTGAGGATTTGTTGAATGTAGAGGGTGACAACAGTGCGAGTATAAGCGGTTGGGGAATTGCTGGGAGAAGAAGAGATGAGAGGAGGGAGGAAGAGATCAGTAGGGCGGAAGTAGTGGAAGCAATGAAGAAGATCAAGATGGGAAAGGCCCCAGGGATTGATGAAGTGTGTGGTGAAATGCTGAGGTATGGGGATGAGATTGTTGTGGAATGGATATGCAAGTTGTGTAGATTGGCTTGGGAAGAGGGAAGGGTTCCAGAGGACTGGAAATCAGGTATAATTGTTCCTTTATACAAAGGAAAAGGGGAGAGAGAAGTATGTGGTAACCATAGGGGTATTTGCCTTCTTAGTGTGACTGGTAAAATATATGGTAGAATACTCATTGATAGGGTTAGGCATATGACTGAAGTTAACTGCAAGTTCGCCTAGATAGCAGCGCGAAAGTCTTGGGAGATGTGATTCCAAGTTTGACTACCAGGGGACTGGGGAAGAGATGTTACTGCTGCAAGTGCTGGGAGAAGACTGTCGATGATGAATCAATGTCCTCGCGCTAGTTGCCCCTTACACCCTTTATTCAGCAGCTGCCTTACGATCTTTCTCCTGCCCTCACCGCTCTTCCTCGTCCGCCACTGTCGCCCGTGTTTTGCTCTCATTCGAGAGCTTAGTTTTCCTGCCTATTTCTCTGACGGGCTCTCATGTTTGCCCGTGTCCCCACCTCTGTTGTGGGGCAAATATTTACAATCTCATCCCTGGTCTCCCCCTCCACCACATTCACATACACTCCTAGTTAGTCTCTCACTCTCCATTCTCGCCACTCAATCCCTCCATCTCATTCTTTGTCTCCCCGTCCACCTCGCTCACATACATTCGTATTTGCTGTTGTCAAAGAAAATTAAATTTGATTATAAAGTTTTATAAAACGATGAGTGATGTTTGAATCAAAATATCTACCCACGGCCTACACCCACGTCCGAAGTTGCACTGCATCCAACCACGGTGTACATCTACGTCCGCACGTTGCACTATACTATCCACCCAAGGTGTACATCCACGTCCGCATGCAGCACTATAATATCTACCAAAGGGGTACACCTACGTCCGCATGTTACACTATAATATCCACCCAAGGTGTACACCCACGTCCGCATGTTGCACTACAATACATGAATGCATTTACTTCGGTGACATCATCTGCGGCCAATCTGCAGGCGCGAAACAAAAACACCCTACTTGCCCCATACATCTCAAGTGCACAAGTCAATCAAATAGACTATAGTAATCAAGGACAGTCACCCGTCCCTGATAACCACTACTCATCGTATATCCTGCAACCACCACTTAGTATTAAAGGTGTGGCGGTTTACCCAGTCCCGTCAGATGAAAACACACAAGTTATACGTATAATTAGGTTAAATCCATCAATTCCATGAGATATTTCTTATTGTATCGTTCGTACCGTATCGTTTATAAAGGCTCCAGTATGCTTGCATGTGTCGGCCTTGGTCACCCACGCTCTTCACGTTGCTCTATCTCTGGCAGCCTCTATGACCTCGTCCCAGGTCTTTTTCGGTGTGCCTGCCCCCGACCATTACACTTTTCACTTTCCGCACCCAGCTGTCATCCTCCAGCCTCTCCACATGCCCAAACCATCTCAATCTACCGCTCCTCATCACAACACCAGTAGGCTACACTCCAGCCCCATCCTTCCTCCCAAACCATCTCAAACTACCTCTCTTCATCACAGCACCAATACACTCCAGCCCCATCCTTCCTCCCAAACCATCTCAAACTACCTCTCTTCATCACAGCACCAATACACTCCAGCCCCATCCTTCCTCCCAAACCATCTCAATCTACTCCTCATCACAACACCAATACACTCCAGCCCCATCCTTCCTCCCAAACCATCTCAATCTACCTCCTCTCATTACAACAGTAGGCCTACTCTCCACTCCCATCCTTCCTTTCAACTCTTCCTTCATAAACCTAGCCCCCTGAGGCCTCGCATTCAAGAACACACTACACATCCACCAAATCATTGTCATTTCTGTTAGTCTGAGTCTACGAATATACTCTCCCTTTACTGCCAGGCCTCATTACCAAACAGCATTACGCTCCTAACACCGCAAACTAGCACCAAACGTTTGTAACAATGCTTTATATTTATGGGTGCCACCTATCTATCGTCGTGTGTACCAGCAAGGCTATTTATCATATTTTAGCTTCTGGAAGCTGGTCTGAAGCAGGGAGAGATGACAGTATTTGTGTATGATATCGTGTGCTGGGTGTTGTTTTTATATTTCTTGATTTGTGTGTGGATGTGCCGCCATATCGTGTAGTGGATGGCGTGGGTTTGTGGAGGCTGCGGCAAGAATTTGTGTGCCTCTCATGTCTAGATGATCCTCGACTTTGAAGACTTTGGTTTCTTGATGTACAGTAGGTGGTCTGTGGGTGTAGTAGCTGTGCAGCCTGTAATTATTTTTAGGGCCTAGTTCTTAAAGACAACACACAGCTGCATGCACGGCCTCCTGATATCCACCCTTCTGAATCCTATTTCCCTCGTGAGGACAGAGTCCACCTGGCCAGGCTGAGATGTGGGCATCATCCAGCCCTCTTGAGTTACCAGAAAAGGCTGGATGACTCCGTCGCTGATGCCTGTCCAGGAGGCAACACAGCACCCCATACTATTAAGCACATTATGCAAGACTGCACTGCACACAATCTGCAACACATCATCCCATACTATTAAGCACATTATGCAAGACTGCACTGCACACAGTCTGCAACACAGTACCCCATACCATTAAGCACATTATGCAAGACTGCACTGCACACAATCTGCAACACCGCTCGCTGGCGCAGTTGTAACGTTCTCGCTTGCCATCTGGTAGACGGGAGTTCGCGCCTCGCTCAGGTTGCGAAAAGTTTCACTGACGAAGTGGGTGGTTACTGTCCCCCTTGAGCAAGGGGACGGGTGTGTGGGTGTGTGAAGGTCACAACCTTGTCCTTAGATCGGACTATATGAGCTCTCAGCTCCCTTCCGGGAGGGTAAAATGCTGACGATCACGACCATCAAGTGATCCTGACCGACCCGGTGAATTACAGCACCCCATACTATTAAGCACATTATGCAAGACTGCACTGCACACAATCTGCAACACAGCACCCCATACTATTAAGCACATTATGCAAGACTGCATTGCAAACAATCACCTACGCCAACAACACAACATACTGTACACTCCTTGAGAGCTCTGTGGGAAAGCCCGGTCTCAGCCGTGGCCTTCCTTAGGGACTCGGGGCTGTTCGACCAGACTGCCTAGGCAACAACTACTACTACTAGTAGTAGTACTACTACTACCACCACATTTTAGCGTGGCACACGAGCGAATGTGATGAATTGTTTAGCTGAATTACGTGATATAGTTCTAGGCTAAACACATGCTATTACCTTTAGCGTGAGCAGGCTGGCAGACAGTATGGGGGCGGTATTCTGGTACGGTCATGAAGCTTACCAACACCTCTTTCTTACCGGTTTATTTCTGATTCTGCTCCGTTACTACATTCTTCTGTGATCAGGGAAAAGGGGAAAAAGAAGTGTGTGGTAATCACAGGGGCATTTGTCTTAGCGTAACAAGAAAAGTATGTGGTAAGATATTGACAGAGTTAGGGATATAAGAACAGGGAGGTTTTAGGAAGGAAAGAGGTTGTGTAGATCAGATATTCTTAGGTCTTTAGTGGAAAAATTTCTAGAGAAGGGAAAGAAATTGTATACGGCCTTCGTGGATTTGAAGAAAGCATATGACAGGGTGGACAGACAACGACTCCTCTCGCATAGCTTGGCCTGGCCAGTCGTCACTATGCCCGAGCTCCGTGAGACTTCCAGCGACTCTGCTCGTGCCTGCGACCCGGCATCCAACAGCAGATCCGTGCCGCCAGGAGCCACTACCATCCAGGGAACCGTGAATTGGTTCAACGTGAGATCGTGTTACGGTTTCATCAAGCGCCGCGACACTGGCGCTGATGTTTTCGTACACGTTTCTGAGATCGTTGCACCAAATCCACGGCATTTCCAGCGCTCACTTGGCGAGGGAGAGACGGTGGAGTTTCGTGTTGTACAGGCTTCCATGGGTCCCGAGGCTAAGGACGTCACTGGGCCGGGTGGTGTTGCTGTGCAGGGCTCTGCCCGTGCACGGCGGCGTCCCCCTGCCCAGAGACGCCAGCCAAGGGATCTTGGAATTTCTGGCAACACAAACACACTCGTTGCGATGTGTATCGCGACGGCTGAAGCTTTCAGTGGGGGTAGCAAGACGGTTCTGGCTGTTCTCCTTCCTCAAATCTTTGAGGAGAACGGCCTTCCACGCCTTGCCATTCCCCGAAGCTTCACCCGCGATCCTCGTCTTCCCCCTCGTCAGGAGCGTCAGGCCCGGCGACAGCAGCCACCACCACCTCGCACGACACCGGGAAAACGGCTGTGTTTGGATGCCCCTCTCAACCGGACGACTGGCGCCACCACCATCGAAACTACGATCACCGACCCGGAACCGTCACAGGCCATGGACATCGAGCATGGGGAGACTGTTGTGGAGGTTCACCTCCCTTCGTCAGGAGCTGAGGGGGAGCGTGTCTCGTCTCCCGTCCCTTCAGTACATCTGGACGTAGTAGAGCCCTCCTCCTTGCCTTCTCCATCTGCTCCTGACGAAGTGGAGGAGCCTCTTCCACCTTCACCACCGCCTGCCGCCATCGCTCGCTCTTCTTCTCCTCCTCCACCTAAGGAGAAGAAGAAGAAACCAAAGAAGAAAGGGGAAAAACCAAGAGCGACCCTTCCACCGTTGCTCGCCGGATCGAGGCCCTCCTTCCACCACTCTCAGGCACTTGTGATCTCGATGCCCGCACGGATGCGGACCTAGAAGAGCTACTCTTCTGCCTCACGGATCCGATCAACGACGACGATACACTGCCTCTCGTCTACCAGACTCTGTATCAGAAGATCCGTGAGGCATACATCTCCAACTCCCACTCTCCATCTGAGGAAGCCACCATCCGTGAGGGCATCGGGTTCGACCCACCACGTGCTGCCCTGGTCAACTATATAGCCACCAGACTGCTCTCGTAACTGCCGATCCACGCTTGATCTTGTCCTGCCTTTGCTGCCTCGTCTTGCAGTCTTGTCACCGCTATGCTCTCGTTTTGAGAGCAACTTTTTGCTACATCCCTGACGGGCTCTATGTTTGCCCGTGTCCTCACCACGTTGTGAGGCAAATATCACAACAACAACAACAACAACTGGACTGACAAGGATTGTGGAAAGTATTAAGAATATATGGAGAAAATGGGAAGTTGCTGAAGGCCGTGAAGGGTATTTATGAGGGTGCTAAGGATGCGGTGCGTGTGGATAGTGAACCGAGTGAATTTTTCTATTTGAATGTTGGACTGAAATAGGGATGTGTCATGTCCTCATGGTTGTTCAGTCTATATATGGATGGGGTTATAGAAGAGATACAAGGTAGGGCAGTGGATGTTGGAGCAGCCCTAATGAGAGAGAGCAGCGTTTGGAAACTCCCTGAATAATAAGATCTCGCATCTAACGTGTAATAGGTACCAAAAACCACTCGTTACATGCGACTTCATTAGATGCCGATACATAAACATATGGGGAAAATTATAATAGGTAAAAACTGGATCTAACCCCTATTTTGACCCTATTTTCACACATTATGTAAGTTATTGTCGTTAATTTGTCATATAATCATACATAGTGACATAAAATATAAAATAATGAAGAAATAATATCGATAACTCACCTGTGAGTGATAAATGAGGTGCTTAAGGTGGTATCCGAGGCGGGAAGGAAGGCTACTGGGCCGCTCCTTCTCACCTACGCCACCAGCACAACCACCCTCCTCCCACCTCTCGCTCTCCATTGCCTCTCGCGATGCCTCCCCGAGTTTTGTTATCTTTTTGTCTGCATTCTTTTCCTTCCCAACAAATCCAGAAAAGTCATCATGAATGTCACCATGAAGATTCCCTATGTTTTCATCGACATCACTCACAGTCTTATCCTTCATTTCCATCATCACTCACACTCTTATCCTTCATTTCCATCATCACTCACACTCTTATCCTTCATTTCCATCGAGATTTGCCACAACTTCCCCAAGCTCATGGCGTTTGTTTAAATATTCGGTGATACCGGTAACTGTTTATCTTCTTTCATTCACTTTCTTTGCATAGGTTTCACTGAGCTCCTGGTTTAGTTTCTGTAGCAAGGCTAACATCTTTCCCGTCCACGCACTAGACCAAGGTGGCGACAGATTTGAACCGCTCGCCCGGGATTTTTTTTCGTTAGACGGAAACTTCCACGTTAGATACGAATATGGGTAGAGGTCCAATGGTGTCGTTAGATGTGAACTCCTTAGATGCGAGATCACACTGTAAATTCCTCACTTGTCATAACAAGGCTGATGTGGCACTGGTATGTTGTGGCCATGCAGCCAGGCACCGCGGAGTTGGGTATCACACGTCTGCCTTCCCCCTCTGACATGCGGTAACTGAACCTGGTGCCTGGTGTATGGGACAATGATGCGTCCAGGTAGACAGTTGGGCGCCACGGATCTAACCGACTTACATGTACACCCCTCTCTTGCAAGAGCGATACTGAGGGGCACCGCCGCATTTTTATATATATATATATATATACTGTATATATATATATAATATATATATATATATATATATATATATATATATATTTTTTATAGGAAGGTGGAGGAAAGAAGAGAGAATAGGGGAAGGGATAGTAAGAAAGAGGAAGGAAGGGGTAGTAGACAGTTGGTGGGCTGGTCACCGTGCTTTTGTTTTGTTTATTGTGTTAGTTTGGTAAGTACATATAGTGGTTTTGTGTGTGTGTGATTGTGTGTGTGTGTGTGTGTGTGCGTGTGAGTGTGTGTGTGTGTGTGTGTGTGCGTGTGTGTGTGGGCGTGCGTGCGTGCGTGTACGTGCATATTTTGCGCATGTTTGAGTTAAGCTAGCTAGCTTTTTGAGGGTTTGGTTGGGTTGTTTGGGTTTATGTCGTAATTAGGTGGGGTTTTTTGTATTATGAGATTGAGTAGTTTGGATACAAATCAGTGCGTCACTTATCGGTTTTGGTTGAGTTTAGTAAATTGGTATAGGGTCATGGTTGTTTATTATGGTTTTTAAACTACTAGGGAACCATTTATGGAAAGAGCGATTCTCCTCATTGATGTTGTAAGTTAGTGCGTTGTATGTTTCGGGGTTAATTTCCTCGATTTTACTCCAAACTTTTTTTTGGCTTGGTTATGTAATCTTATGTTTAATGGTTTGGTTTTGGTTATGGCGTGTATTTGTTCCGTGTTAAGTGTGTAAGGGTACTGCTGATTAGTTGCAAATCTGAGGGCTTTGTTTTGTAAGACTTGTAGTTTTTTAAGTTGGGTATAGCTGAAGGTGTGTGTGGGAATGGGGGGATATTCTAGAATGGGGAGGATCAGTGCTTTGACAAGGTGGGATTTGACTTTTATAGGCATGTTCTTGAATCTGAGTAAGCGGGATAATGCTCCAGTGGCTTTTTGTTTTCTATCCTGTACACTAGGAAGATAGCCTCTTGAGTTAAGTTTAAAACCAAGTATTTTACCCTCTTCTTTGAAGTCTGTTATTTCTTCATTAATTATTAAAGGTTCTTTTTTGGTGTTGGCAAGTTGGATGACGGAAAATTTATTTATATTAGTTTGTATTCTCCATTTAGATTCATATTCATTAATTTTCTCGACTTCGCTTTGAGTTCTTGAATTCATGATCCTTCTAGATGGTCCAGGATAGTTAATAATTTGGGAGATATCGTCAGCGTAGCTTATGTTGATGCCATGAGTTGCTTGTGGGGAGTCACTGGTGAATATAGAGTAGAGAGTTGGTGAGAGTACGCTCCCTTGAGGAACCCCGCTTTCCAGAGCAAAGCTAGCACCTGTATAATTATTTATTTTGATTTTAGCCTTCCTGTCGTCAAGAAAATCACAGAGAATTTTTTCGGTTATAGTTGGGAGGTTGAGATTCAGTAGTTTATATTTAAGGCCTAAATGCCACACCTTGTCAAAGGCTTTTGTTACATCTCTAAGGATGATGTGGCATTGTCCTTTGTTAGATTTACTTATTGCTATATGTTCTGATGCTATTGCAATTGCTTGAGTGGTGCCCCTTAGTAGTCGAAAACCGTATTGATTCTTATTATATAGATTCTCAGATTCAAGGTGTAATCTGAGCCTTTTATTAATTATTCTCTCTAGTACCTTTCCAGGGACTTCTAAAAGAGAGATGGGTCTGTAATTCTCTACGAGATGTGGGTTCTTGTTCTTTTTTGGGATTAGTTTTATAATGGCTTCTTTAAATTTGTCGGGGAAATATCCTGCAGAGATGGTTGCATTAAATATGTTTTTTAAATTTTCAATGGCTATATTGGGGAGATTGGATAGTATAGTTTTATTATATCCACTTTCTCCCGGGCAAGTCTTTTTTAATAATAGAGGTAATTTCGTCTGCCGTGATAGGAGTGGTAAATATTGTGTTTGAGTCTAATCTATCGGGGTTAGCTGAGTGGTACGGTGTTAATCTATCTACGTTGTTGGTAAGGAATTCTTTTACCGTATTGTCGTGTCTGTTGTTGTTTTGTTCTTCTTCGATCTCTTGAAAGATGGACTCCCAGTGTCGCCTATGTGTTCTTTCTTTTTCAGAGGCTGAGTGTTGTCTGTTTCCCAGATGATCTAATACGTAATGAGGGTCGGGGGTTGAAGTTCCTGAGAGGATTTTTATTTGACGCCAAAATGTGGAGGGATCATTATAAAGATTGGCGGTTGTTGTTGTTGTTGTTGTTGTGATATTTGCCTCACAACATGGTGAGGACACGGGCAAACATAGAGCCCGTCAGAGAAGTGGCATAAAGTAGCTCTCAAACGAGAGCATAGCGGTGACAAAAACTGCAAGACGAAGCAGCAAGGCAGGACAAGATCAGGCGTGGCTCAGCAGTTACGAGAGCAGTCTGGTGGCGATATAGTTGACGAGGGCAGCTTTTTTTTTTTTTTTGTGATATTTGCCTCACAATAAGGTGAGGACACGGGCAAACAGAGAGCCCGTCAGAGGAATGGCAAAAACAAAGCTCTCAAAAGAGAGCATAGCGGTGACAATAACTGCAAGCCGAAGCAGCAAGGCAGGACAGGATCAGGCGTGGCTCAGCAGTTAAGAGAGCAGTCTGGTGGCTATATAGTTGACCAGGGCAGCATGTGGTAGGTCGAACTCGATGCCCTCACGGATGGCGGCTTCCTCAGATGGAGAGAGGGAGTTGGAGATGTATGCCTCACGGATCTTCTGATACAGAGTCTGGTAGACGAGAGGCAGTGTATCGTCGTCGTTGATCGGATCCGTGAGGCAGAAGAGTAGCTCTTCTAGGTCCGCATCCGTGCGGGCATCGAGATCACGAGTCCCTGAGAGTGGTGGAAGGAGGGCCTCGATCCGGCGAGCAACGGAGGAGGGGTCGCTCTTGGTCTTTCCCCCTTTCTTCTTTTGTTTCTTCCTCTTCTCCTTAGGTGGAGGGGAGAAGAAGAGAGAGCGATGGCGGCAGGCGGTGGTGAAGGTGGAAGAGGCTCCTCCACTTCGATTGGCGGTGTTTGCAATAGTGTTTGCCCAATGTGTGTTGTGTTCTGTTAGAAGGGATGTGTGTAGTTGAGTTTGAAGTAGTTTGTATAGTCTAAATGGATCTCGTGTCCAACCATGTGTTTGGGAGTGAGTTCTTAATGCATTGTATTGATTGATGAGGATCTGTGTGTCTCTGTTGTGTTTAGGAGTAGTGATTGTTCTATGTGTTGTTGTAGGGATGTTGTTGTTGATTGCAATATTTATGTTGGAGTACCATCTTTCAAGAGATTGATCGATTTCCTCTAGTGTTCCATCACCGGGGATATGAAAGTTAGTAAATGTTGTGGTTATATCTTGTTTAAAGTCATTCCAGTTGGCCGTTAGGTCGAGGTGGAATGGGAACGGTTATTGGGGCAGTGGAGATAGTGGCGATTATTGGGATGTGATCACTAGTGGTGAGAGGGCCGGGAGAGAAATGGGTGTTTACGTGATAAGCTGTTAGGTTGCAAAGAGCTATGTCTGGGGTGGAGGTAGAGTTGTGTGAGAGGAATGTAGGAAAGTTGGGACCAATGTGTCTTACTGTGGTGTCTTGGATGAGTCTTGGAAGTTGTCTTCTTACGACGTTTGAGTTTCTGTTGCCCAGGAGGCGGTGTTTAGCGTTAAGATCACCAATGAGGTATACAGGGATGGTTCTTCTGAATAAGTTAATAAAATCGGGGGTTGGGAGGTAAGGGCGGCTAGGGGGGAGGTATACTGTAGCAATAATGATTTTTCCAGTGTGCGTTTGTAACTCTACGGCAATCAGATCTGAGATAAAATTGTCTATGATTTTGTATTGTAAATTGTTTTTCAGTGCAATGGCTGTGCCGTCCATAGGGCGATTGAGAAAGTTTTTACTATGTGTTTTATACCCAGGGATACGGAGTGAATTTGGTGAGGTAGTGCCGTGGCTATTTATAAGAATGATATCTGGATCTAAATTACGGTAGGTATTGCTAAGACCTAGACTTCGACCATGCCAATTAAGGACGTTATGTTGAATGATTTTCATTGTCTATGTCTTTGGGGTCTGGACTGAGAGGGTTGGGAAGCCTTTTTGTGCTGATCCCCTAGGCGAAGGAGAAGTCTTTCTTCTTCGGTGTTAGCTGGCCGAATAAGATGTTGGAAGGTTTCTAGTTTTTCACAGGTGATTCTTAGTTGGTTGAGTGCTAAATCTGGATTCAGTATGTTGTGATTTTGTATGAATAAGGCTTTGTTTTCTTTTATAGCTTTGGCTAGTTCTCTTTGTTTGTATTCTTTGTTTGACTTTCAAATTGAGGGGAGGACTACAATCCTCTACCTTGTCATTTTCGGTTTCGTCTTCGTCAGAGGAGCTTAGGTGTTCATCTGATTCACTGTCTGTTTGGTATTTTGGGATGTCATTACTTCCATGTGGGATGGGTTCATCTTCATGTGTGTCAAGCGCCATAGCCTCTTCGTTTTTCTCTTCAGAGATAGGGATGGTTTGTGTGTAAAGGGATGATTCAGCAGGTTTTTTATTTGTATTGGCTGGGGGAGAAAGAAGATTTTTAGTTGTAGATGGCAGAATGGCTTGTATAATTTTTTCCGCGGGGGGGTTCGGGGGGAGTTTGACAATTGGTAGTCCATTAAGTGTGCAACTTTCCCCCCAGAATTTTATTAAAGCTGCCTGGGTTTGCAAGCTCGTGCATCGTTCGTTCGTTCGTTTAAAGTTTTCTGCACCTTTAGTGCAGGCCGGGCCATCTATTAGCCCGGTTTGTGTGGGAGGGCTTGTATAGTAACTGGGAAGATGGCATGTCACTGCGGTGCCCCTAGGGCTTAGCAGCGCACTGCGTTCTTCTGCTGATTTTTTTGTGGGGGGGGGGGTTATTTAGGAGGTGGGGCAGCTTGTGCCACTTCTAAGAGGGTGCGAGTTGGTATTGTGGCGATGATATTAGCGGCTGCCTTGTGGAGCGTGCATGGGGGAATAGGATGATTTTCGGATCTTAGTGTGTCGGGATTAGGGTAGGGGGGTTTGACCCGAAGGCGAGATGTGGCAGGGCAGTTTAGCAGGTAGTGAAGGAGTGGTTGAGAGGTGGGGGCCTCGCAGTGTTCGCATTCTGTGGGAGAGGTGTTGTTGGTGGTGATTTCAGCTTTGCACGCGAATCCCAGCCGGAGGCGATGAATGTGGGTGAGGAGGCGGTTGTCTTTGGGTAGTGGCTGCATGAGTTCAGTATATTTGGTGGCCTGGGCAAACCAGGTAGCAGATGGAGATCCGAGTTTGACTTCTGCCTCATGATCGTTGCGATTGCGTCTGGCTGTTCGTTGCTTAATCTTTTGTTTAATGCGTGATAGGCTTGGGGGTATGTCTGTGTCAATGTGGGGGTGGGCTGATGCATGTTTGGCTGCCTTATCAGCTCTCTCATTCCCCTTTATTCCAACGTGGCTGGGGATCCAGTGGATGGTGATGGATCCCCCTGCCTCTCGGATCTGTTGGGCTGTTGCATGGATGTCAGTGGTTAGTGTGAGGTTGTCAGAGGGTGAGAATTGTTTAAGGACATGGATAGCGGCAGTGGAGTCAGAATGAATGATGATGGTCGAGGAGGGTGCGGTGTGGAGGGCATCTTTTAAAGCTGCTGCAATAGCAGCGAGTTCGGTTTGAAGCGTGGAAGCGCCATTTGTGATTCGGAAGCCATGACTGTGGTCGCCACACACAAAGGCTGCCCCGGCTCGTGTGTCCGTAACAGAGCCGTCCGTGTAATAAGTGACGGCATCAGGGGGGGTGATAGAAGCAATGCGTTGCAACCCCTCTTGGCGCAGCAATTGGGTGGGGGTGTTAGCTTTGTTTGGCGAGTCTGGGAGGAGGAGGTTGTATAAGGGTGGGTTCCAAGGGGCTTGGGGGCGGTAATGAGGGGCAGGAGAGTCGGGGGCTTGCATCATAGCAGAAAGGTTTAGGGCGTGGATGGCGCGGGCAACACTGTGCATCCAGCTCCGGGAAAGGATGTCAGGGTGAAGGCCGGTTGCAGCTTTTATGCGTGAGAGGAGGGGAAGGGGGGAGGCTGTGTGGGCCAGTTTGATGGCTAGGCTTGTCACTCTTGCCTGGATGCGATGGTGGAGAGATTCTAAGTTGCATTCTAGGCGGAGGTTGCATAGCTTGGTCCACTGTGGAGAGTTGGTCATACTGTAATCCTCAGGGCTTCATTCTGAATGACCTCAAGTCTGTTCGATTGGGCAGTGTCGATGGTGAGAAGGACAGGGGCGGAGTAGTCAACAATGGACCTTATAGCTTGTATATAAAAGAGACGGAGGACTTTGAAGGACGCACCTCCCCCTTTGCCTGCTAGGGCTCTGAGCGCGGAGGTGCGTGTTCTGGTTTTCTCCCTGAGCCGTGTCACTTCACCTCTGAAGGAAAGGTGGGAGTCTATTGTTACTCCAAGGTATTTGTGGGATGTTACATATTCAATGGACGTGTTTCCGAGTCTTAGTTGGTCTGTGGGAGGCCCAATACCCAGGGGGAGAGCTTTGGTTTTGTTGATGTTAATTTTTAGCCCCAGTTCTCTGCATATAGTGGTGAGCTTAGAGAGAGCCCTTTGTGCTCGTGTAAAGAAGGGGCCTTGATGGATAATGAGGGCAAGGTCGTCAGCGTAGCAGAGTAGGCGGGTTCCTGGGCCTAGGTCAGTGCATAAGAGGCACTCCACAAGGGTGTTGAACAGAGTTGGGCTGAGGATACTGCCTTGTGGAGTGCCATTTTGATGTCGGTGTGGAGCAGACGTGTGTCCTTGGAAGCGGACAGCAGCTTCACGATCCCGGAAGAAGTCATCGAGCCAGCAAAGGAGGCGGCCCCTCACACCCTTGTGTGCCAAGGTTGCCAGGATTGCCTCAGGACATGCAAGCTCGAAGGCCTTCTCGAGGTCAATGAAGACAGCAAGTCCTTTGCTTCCTCGGAGTTCACAGAGGAAGGAGCCAAGACATTCTGTGGCCCCTTTGCCTTTGGTGTATGCAAAAGTGTAGTGGTGAGGTGGGTTCAAGCACCATTGGAGGCGGTGGAGCACCATGCGCTCAGCCGTTTTGCCGAGGCAGCTGAGAAGAGAGATGGGTCTGGGGTTATTGGGGTCATTTTGTTTGGGGATTGGGTGTATCACAGCATGCTTCCACTGCAAGGGCAATCGGCCTAAGGTCCAAGAGTGGTTGAGGAGGTCCAGAAAGGCCTTCTCAGCCACTGGGCCCGCATGTGAAAGCATGCTGTAAGTGATTCCATCTAAGCCAGGAGCTGTATCTGTACTGCTTTTCTTTGCTTGGGCCAGCTCATGTGTTGTGAAAGGGCGATCAGACTCGGCTGGGGTGTTTTGGCTGATGTGGATCATTTCGGCTCTGTGTTGGTGGAGTTCCTCCTGCCGGCGCCTGATATCATTTGGGAGTTGAGTGGGGGAGGTGCGTCTGGCGAAGGACTCTGCTAGGTTTTCTGCCTCTTTGCGGGGATTTGGATGAGTTGGGGGTCGGGCAGAGGGGGGGCTGGAGACCGCTTTCAGTTTTTTCCATATAGAGCCAAGGTTAGAATGTGCTCCTAGCGACTGACACCACTCCAGCCATTTCTGTTCTTTGATGCTGTTTTTCTCAGCGATGGAGTGCTGGATGACTGACTGGAGATATCTAAGTGCCTCGGGGGTGGGGTTGGCCCTGTAGATCTTTTTGGCCCTGTTTAGATGGTGATTAAGTTCTTTGACTCTGGGGCAGTAGTACCAGTGGTTTTTGTGGTGGCGCTTAATGGGGGTGGTGGTGGGAATTGCCGTTCCTGCTGCTGCTTGAAAGGCACTTATGATCTGGGCAGCATGTTCCTCTAGGTCCTGTGAGGGATCGCTATTGATGAGGTCGTCTAGTGTGTTTGTGAACAGACCCCAGTCTGCGCGCTTGGTGTTCCACCGGGGGGGGGGGGCAGGAGGTCTGGGGAGTGGGGCGATTGGGATGGTGCAGAGGATGGCATGGTGGTCAGAGGTTAGAGTGGGGTGGATCTCCCAAGTGGAGTGACGTGCTAGCGTTGACGACACGAGGGAGAGGTCTAGCCTGCCCCTTGTAGGTGTGTTGGAGAGTCAACGTCGTTTAGGAGAGTGATGGTTGGTGTTTCCTCCAAGACTGTAGCTAGGTGGCGTCCTGTGGGGTTTGTGGGGCTTTGGGAGTTAAGGCAGAAGTGGTGGGCATTAAAATCTCCGCCAACAAAGACTTCTTCTGTAGCAGAGAGTGAGAGTAGCTCCCCCAGTCTAAGGTCGGCCGTGGGTGAGCGGTAGACATTGTATATTTTGAGGTGGCCTTGTGCTAGGGTGAGGTCCACTCCCTGAATCTCTGCCTCAGAACAGTCTGGAAGGGGGCTGATGGCGGCTGCAGGAATGTGTTTTCGGACGAGGATGGCGCAGCCTCGAGAACCACCACGCACATAGGGTAGTAGGAAGGGGTGAAACCCCGCATATGCAGTGGGCGGTGCTTGCTTAAGAGAGTCTCCTGCAGGAGGAAGATGTCGATATTGTCTTTGTGTGCGACTTCTTCTAGCAGGGAGCGGCGTGCAGAGGCACCGAGGATGTTCCACTGCAGTATGCGGAGGGAGGTGGGAGGTGAGGTGTTGGCGGTGTTGCTGGTGTCCCCTAGGTTGTTTGGGTGGGAGTAGGAAGGGGGGACCTGGAGCGGGGTCTCCCTCTCTCCACAGAGCACTTGCGAGGTTGGTGGGGTTGGGCTTTCATTGTTTTTTTGTGCTCGGTGGGTCTGTCGGTAGACAGGGAACGGTTTCTGGCATCTCGGGGTGTGTGTTTTGTACGGTTGTGTTGTCTGTGGCATGGTTGATGTGTGGGGTCTGAGGTGGCAGGAGGTGGAGGAGGCTGTGATGAGGTTTGTTGTGGGGGAGTGGCTTGGGTTAGGTCTTCGGGGGCAGTGGTGTGGGGGTCGGGATGTTCTATCCAGTTCTGGATCGTTGAGGATATTGCAGAGCGGAGGGGGCTTGGATCTATGGGCCGATTGAGGACCTGTTCTAGCATAGACACCATTGTGTTGCATAGCATTCGGCCTAGATTTTTTAGGTGTTCTGCCTTGAAGATGAAGTGGTCTTTGGGAAGAGTGGTGTCTGGTTGTGGGGTTTGTGTGAAGGCTTCCAAGGTGGTCTGTGTGCTTGCGTCCTGCTTTGGGCGTGTGTCGGGAGGTGGTTGGCAGTGCGGCTGTGTGGGTGGGGTGCGTGGTTGGTGAGGTGGTTTTGTTGGGGGGTGGGGAATTGCCTGAGGAGTAACAGTGGGGGTTGGTAAGGGGGAAAGTCGGTGGTCAGCTGGGAGGGAGTGGAAGTGGCGAGAAAAAAAAAAACCACAAGCGGGATATATATATATATATATATATATATATATATATATATATATATATATATATATATATATGTATCTAGCCGATAGATATATATATATGTGGGAGGTATTTATTTACTCAGTCGTTCGTCCATTAGTTCTAAGCAGCACACACACATATATACACCCATACACACATGTATACTCAAATGAAATTAAATATACTTGAGTGTATGAATGTAAATCGGTATGTATGCTTAAGCAAGAACAACGAAGGAATCGATCAGGATAAATAAATTATCAGCTACAATCCGGCGGTTCCCTACAGTGCCGGGGGGGCCTAACTCCCCGTCCTCTAGAGGACGTCGTGAGAGTACCCCGACACTGCCCCGTGAGGGACTTACCTAACCCTAGCCCTAACAGAATGCCTACCCTTGCCGCCTCCTATAACCAGGCCTCTAAGGCCTCCCTTCGTGGAAATACCCTACGGTATCCCTTCAGGGTTCGGCGTCGTACTACGGCAGGGACTCTAAGTGGCAGCCGGAAAGCAGCTGATATGGTTAAAAAAAAAAAAAAAAAAAAAAAAAAAGGAAAACACAAGGTTTCCTCAAGCTGTGTTGGCGTGAAAATCGATCTCTGAGCTGGAAGAGAGACAGCTATGGAAGTCTTGGGTTGCGCTATCCACGTTTCACTGTGGAGCGACGATGTTAAAACCTCAGGTGATGGCGGGGGAGTGCCGGATCGCGTGCCCTCCAATCACGAAACAGATCCGACGCCCTCCAATCAGAGCGCTGAAAGGTTCTTGCCACAGGCTAGTGGAAGGTTGGAGGTCTCTGCTGGGAGATGTGCTCGGTGCGGCAGCTAGTGAGAGATTGGTGGAGGAGCGTGAGCTCGTGCATGTGAGCATTCATGATAAGAAGCATGTAGTCTGCAAACTTGTCGTTGGGAGATCCATTTTGTATAGCAGCTGCTGGGGTGTTAGGGTTTGGTTTTGTTACTTGTGCAAAGCTTAGACCTGGTCGTACTGTGGCGGGGTGTATTTATTGCTTTCTTTACTATTTCTTTTCTTTTAGGGCATTTCATAGCCATAGTGCGGTGGTCTCCTTCGCAGTTAATACACTTTTTGAAGTTGGAGTTGCATTTCTTCCAAGTGTGATCAAGACTGGAGCATTCAGAACAGATTTTAAAATCTTTGGGTTTAGGACATTCGTTGATGTTATGTGTGTCCATTTCATAGCACTTCATACACATTATGATATGTATATATTTCTCAGCCTGGATCTGATTTTTGCTGATGCACAGATGGAACAATTTCAGCCCTTCTATTGCTTTTTCTGCCATCTTGATATCATCAAATTCTATTTTCATAGTGTTTCTGTTGCCAAATTTGGTTATTTTGGTGATTTTGGCCCAAGAGTTTTCTTTAATGACTTCATGTACAATCTCCTCTTCACTGTGGCAGTAGATGATGTCATCTACTTTGGTGCATATTATGCTCCTTTTGGCTTTTAGGTCAGGAGGGAGGATTGGGGTGAAGCCATTGTCCTGTAAAGATGTTTTCAGAGGATGAGACAGGAGCTTATTAGTGTCATCTTCTGTGGCTGTAGTTGCGATGATGAATTCTTTTGAATCATGGAGTCCTGTTATTTCTATGTTGTGAGGAGCAACTATTTCAAGCAATTTCAGTTTAACTTGATTTTCTTGGGGATTACTGTGTTTGATTTTAAGTTTACCCATTTTTCAACATGGGGAAAAAATCCTGATAGGCCACTAACAGGCCGCCTAGTTGGTCCAATCTACCTGTGATCTGGGGCTTGTAACCTAAACTCCCCCCCTCTAAAGGGAGTGACCACTTGCAAGGTCAAAGGAGTACCCCTGATCCCTAACCCTATTAAAGAAAATACCCATTCCAGTGCTTCCTATAACCACCCCAGAACGGGGTCCCCTCGTGCCACTGGCCTCGGGGTTCGGCTTCGTACCGCACCAGAGCCTCTACTGGGCGAGCCTAACAGGACCAAAGTAAAATCTAAGAAATAAAGGTAGTCTTACGTAGTAAAAAAGATTTTCAGCCAAGGTGAGCGGGCTGACAGACTTGCAGAATGATGGGAAAGTCGTAATCGGTAAGGTGCTGGGAAAAGCAGCAGTGAAAGTCTTAGCTTGCGCTATCCACGTTTCACTATGAGCGCCGAGTCTATGCAGAGCGGGAGCGAGCGGGAGAGATGTTACCGCTGCGGCTGCCGGGAAGAGAATACTGGGCGAGCCTAAAAGGACCAAAGTCTATCTTGGGAATTCTGAGTCTGTCTCAGCTAGAGAACAGGGGTGAGGAATGATCCACGGGCTTGGATGATCAACATCGGCGTGAATTGGTAAGGGGAGGGTTGGATTTGACACTGCAGTACTGCTTTCCTATTTAATTTGCCTGTGAGACTTTTTTTTTTTTTTTTTTTGAAAGATTCCCTGTACATATAGTGCAGGCCGGGCCATACATTAGCCCGGTCAGTGGGGTATGGGCTGATTAAAAAACAGTAAGTGGGGAGGACAGGACCTGGGGAATGCCCAGCACACACGTCCTGTCTCCTGGCTTTGTGGTGTGTGTGCCTGTGAGAAAGTTGGACTGTCGTATTCTGCTGGATCGCGTGCCCTCCAATCAGGAAGCAGATCCGGCGCCATCCAATCAGAGCGCAGTGAGGTGTCAGCCACTGGCTGGTGGAAGATCGGAGGCCTCTTCTGGGAGATGTGCACGGTGCGAGAGCTTGAGGCAGAATGACATGATATGATATCGACATGGGCACCGCCGCACATGTTTGTTGTTTGTTGAAGATTTTCCCTTCGTTGAAGTGGAAGGGGCCGGGCCATATGTTAGCCCAGTCAGTGATTTAAGCAGAGACAAGTAAGTGATGAAGACTGCAGGAGCAGTCTCTTGACTTTAAAAACTATATGCACATATATACACACATGTATATATATATATGCATATGCACACATGCTCGCACGCACACTCGCACAGACACACACACACATACATACCCTGCATATCAGTGGATATGCACGTTAGGTGGGAGGAGGTGCAGAGCGCACCACCTCAGTCAGTGCTGAGAGTGGGGCCGTGGCTACAACGTAGGCTGCAGCATTACGTAAAGAGTTTATGGATCTGGCTGCTTCGTGAGTTCTGGGAGTGTCTGGGTTAGGAAGAGGTCGTTTCCTGATGAGGGATGTGGCTGGGCATCTGAGAAGATAGTGCAGGAGGGGATAAAGTGGAGCCTCCTGGCAGTGTTCACATGCAGGTTCGGGGGTTTCGTCATCTGGAACCATTTCATCGTAGCATTTATAGCCCAGGCGAAGGCGGCGCAGACGATTGAGCATCGTAAGGTTGGATCTAGTTGTGATTGGCGGTGGTTTGTAGCGTGTGGCAAGTGAGTACCATCTAGCCGAGGGGGAACCCAGTTCAACATATAGGCGGTGGTCTTCTTTATTTAATCTGGCTGCCCTGGTCTTAATGGCATGCTTGACTTGGCGCAGGCTCGTGGAGATTACAAAATCAATGCTGGGGTTTTCTAGGGCTTGTTTTGCTATTCGATCTGCCTTTTCGTTGCCTGCAATGCCTACGTGACTAGGGATCCAATTTATGGTAACCGATCCCCCAGCATTGCGGATAGCTTGGGTGGTGGTGAGAATGTTGTATATTAGGTGAATGTTGTCTTTGTGAGCGTTTTGGCGAAGGGTGTGAATGGCCGAAGCCGAGTCTGTGTGTATGATAGTGGGAGTTGTTGGACTGTGTCCAGTCGCCGCACAGACGTTGTTGTTGTTGTTGAAATATTCTCCCCACAACGTGGTGGGGAACGGGCAAACATGAGAGCCCGTCAGGGAAAATGCAGAAAACAGCTCCAATGAAGGGGCAAAGCGCGGACGGCAGACTGGCAGACAGGGCAAGGGCGGCAGAGGAAGGGAACGAGGCGATGGTGGTGAGGCAACAGCCCGATGATCGACGAGGCGAGGGGGAGAGCGGTAGACTGCACGGCGCCGATGGAAGGGGCGCCGGCATGCTCAGGTGGATCCCCAAACGACTCGGCGGTGGTTGGCGGCCGGCTGCTCAATGTTTACAGAGGGCAGAGAGGGACGAGAGCATGGTAGACTAAACGGCGCCGATGGTGAGGGCGCCGAAGCTCTGATAGAAGCGTTCCGAACTCTGCCCTCAACCCCCATTCACTCGCTCCAGCTCTCCACAGCAGCAGGTGGAAGCGTAGAGGGAAGGCCCAGTCCAGGTGGACACAAGGGCACAACCCCGGTCAAGGTAGTGGCGGAGGGAGGGTGGTCGGCCATGGAAAGGGCGGACGAGCCTCAACCTCCTGGTGGGCTGACCAGGGCACTCCCGTAGGTGGAGAGGACAGACCCGTCCTTCAGCTGAAACGGCTGCTGTGGAGAGCTGGTCCCGCCGGGAATAGCGGTGGAGGTGTTGCCTCGGCGAGAGGTGGGCTGCGAGTGGCCGCACTTCACTTCACTTCGTCATAGAAAAGTGGAGGGAAAGAAGAGGGAGAGATTGGAAGAGATTAAGTGGGGAAATATGAAAGACAGTCGGAGGTATAAAGATTGGAGGCCGTCCCCATTGCTGTGGCTTAGTTTTTATTTTTTTGTGTATGCTGTGTTCCTGTTGGTCCTATACAGCGGTCACTCTGTGTATGTGCAGACAAGGGTAGATATATCGATGAAGGTGAAGAGCCATAGTTTGTACCCCCGGCGCTACTAAGGGTGGTGCCTGTCTCTGTGGCATTGGTGGGTTCTGCTGTCTTGGTGGGTTGCTGCTCTCTGTTTCACAGGCTCTATAGTCATGGAAAGGAGGAGTTTTAGTATTAAAGAAAATGGGGGGGAAGGATAGAAATTATCTTTCCTCCCCATGGCACTCACCAGGGTGCACGAGGCATAGGCTGTGCATGGGCAATGTCTATTCCCAACCCACTCCACGTTCACGACCCCGCCATCAGATGTGACAGCTCCTTACATTTTGGTTTCAGGAGCTAGCACAACGGACGACGGAGTGCATTCACTCAGGAGTGGGCAGGGAATGAGTGTGCAGTGCAACTGTCTCCTGACAGTAGTGGTGGTCTGGTGCGGTCAGTTCAAGGTCGGCAGGTGTATGGGATATAGGGTAACGTGGTCTTTCGCTTGGTTGCTGCCGTTTGTATTATTAGTTATTATATATAATGAGAGGGGTTGTCGTTAGAGGGACGTATAAATTGGGTTTGGTGGCGGTCTATTTCTGTTTAAGAGGGAGCTGGGGAACCAATTATGCATCCTCCCGTATTCTTTGTTGGTGATGTCCTCGTAATTTGGGTCTCTGGTCTCTTCTAGTTTTTGCCAGATTTTTCCTGCCCTCTTGTGCATCCGGATGTTTAGTGCAGCTATTTTGTGCATGCTGTGTAATTGTTCTGTGATATAGTTGAAGGGGTGATGGTCGTTTTCGACAAATCTCAGAGCTTTGTTTAATACTCTTTGTAGTTTTAGTTTTTGGGTGTTTGATATAGTGTCCAGTGGCACAGGAGGGTATTCTAGCAAAGGGAGAATGTAGGCTTTAACGAGGTGGCTTTTTATTTTTCTATTTAGCGTTTTAAAACGGTAGAGGGTGGACAGTGCTGCCTTCCCCTTGCATATTCGTTCCCTTACATGTTTTGTGATCCCGGCCTGAGTTATTGTGAGGCCTAACAGGCTTCCCTCATTGCTTGTGTTTAGTAGCTCACCATCCACAATGATTTCTTCCATGTATTTTTGTGCTAATGGAATTATTTTAAATTTCTGTTGGTTAGTCCTGATCTTCCATCGTTTCTCATAATCACTGATTCTGGTGATTTCTCTGGCTACTTTGCTGGCCATCATGAGTTTGGACCGTCCTTGGTAAGTCACTATTTGAGTCACATCGTCAGCATACATTATGTCTAGGCAGTCTGGAGGTGGGGGGTGTCTCTAGTGTAAAGAATGTATAGGGTGGGGGAGAGGACGCTCCCTTGTGCCACCCCACTGTCGAGCTGTATAACGTCGCCTAACTGGTCCTTGTGTCTAATTCTCGCGGTGCGGTCAGTCACAAAGTCGCATAAAAACTTCTCGAGGATGGTAGGGAGTTCTAGTTGTAATAGTTTGTATTTGAGTCCTTCATGCCAGACCTTGTCAAAGGCCTTGCTTACGTCTCTGAGGACGAGACAGCACTGTTCCCGTCTCGACAGGGTCTGGGCGATAGTCTCGTAAGTCAGGGCTATGGCTTTGTTTGTGTCTTTTTGTGGTCTGAAGCCGTACTGTCTGGGGTTATGAAGTCTGTTTGTCTCTAGGTAAAGTCGGAGTCTTCTGTTGATGATCCTTTCAAGCAGTTTTCCTGGTACTTCGAGCAGTGAGATTGGTCTATAGTTCTCGGGTGTCGTGTCAGTCTTTCCTGGCTTAGGTATCATTACTATTACGGCTTCTTTAAGTTTGTCAGGGAAGTATCCCGCGGACAGGGAGGCGTTGAAAATGTCGATGAGTCTTTCTATCATGGAGTGTGAGCATTCCATGATAACTTGTTTGTTAATGCCTGTCAGTCCTGGGGCCGTGTTCTTCGTTTTTGTGACTACTGTCTTAAGTTCGTCTACTGTGATTCGTCTAGTGAGAAGGTTGTTCGTTAGTCTGGAGAAGTCTGCTGTGTCATGGGGGAGGATTCTGTCTCTGTTGTCATTGAGGAAGTGAAGGACCATTCGTTCGTTGTCCTCGTCAAAATCGTCATTTTCGTCGTTCTCGCCATGTACTCCGCAGGGACATCAAGGGAGTTCCCGGGGTATGCATCCCCAGGTGGCGAGAAGAAAGAGAGGTCGATCCAAGATCGGGAACGCTCGAATGACGGTCCAAGGCAGCGACAGCAGCGCCTGTTAATCCAACACTTATACGCTAAATAAGAAGCAAGGAACATGGCAATAACACCTGACAGAGCATAAACATAAATAGCTAAGGCAGCTGGCTGAGTTGGTTTAGGTAGGGGTTTGAGAAGAAGGAGTTTAGATTGGAAGTGTAACAACTCATCTAGGTACACAGGTGTGAAGGAGTCATTCTGGGGAAAAATCTCAGGGATTGCTTGTATGGCATCTAGTTCAACATGAGAGAGAGACATATTAAAATGCAATGTATGGAGACGTAGAGACAGTTTAGTATCCTTGGTGAGGGTGGCATAAGCTGGAAGTGTGAGTGTTTCACTATGAGCACTGCAACCGTCACCCAGGACCAAATGTCCTATACCTTTAACAATCTGTATTGTCTTACTTATCTCATTAACAGCACAATTAAGAGTAAATTGCATAGGCTTATTCGTAGAAAAGCACCACTTATCGTTATTCTTAACAAATACAGGAACAAAGTTTTTAATGACTCTTTTCCTACAAAGCTGAGGCGCAAAGTCCTTGTTGAGGAATGTAGCACTCTCACATGTGCTAGTACTTGACCTCAGCACTGGACTCTGCGGCTCGCACACCAGCAACTGCTGATGAGTGCGGCACTGAGTGAAATCGTCCATAAGCATATAATGTAAGCGATTTTCACTCAGTGCAATGAATTTGGCAGAGGGGACAGTCTGTACATAGACATCTGTGTCAGGGACTTTATAAGGCAAGGAAGTGATCCGGAAGACATCAAAAGTATCTGCCGGGTCACCCTGAACCGGACCATAGTAAGTAGAAGCACACTGAAGAGGGAGTCTTGCGAGGCACTACCTTAACGAGATCCCTATATAACGCAAGGTATTCGGGTCGAGCAGGGAAAAGCAGTCCTGGTCTCATTAAAGAAATATTATTTATAAAGTTCCAGCAATAAGGTATTTGGCACGATGTCCACACTCAGACGAGCTTGCATCATATTCTGTAGGCCTAACTTAATCCTCACATGATCGGCAATGATATCCGACAAAGCTAACTGGAGATTAAGAAAAGCCTCAAATATGCGAGCTTCGCCTTCTAACGCTAGAGTTTTTATGGAGAAGAGCCGAATTACAGCATGTGAAATATTAGCTGCCCGCTGCAATTTAGTAATTGCAGCATGCATATGTGACATGTCTCTTATGAGTCGTATTTAGTATTTGGGAGTGAACATTTAACACTCGACGCTCATTCTCGGACATCTGTTCAATTTGACCCAATCTAGTGTGAATTTCGTCCACCTGATTCTGGGTAGCAGTCCCAAATAAAAGCATTAGCAATATTGCCAACAAGATCAATTGCGCCTCTAGTTCTACGACCTGACAGTGGTTTATCCGACAACAAATAATTAACAGAGTTCTTTAAGTCATCAAATCTAATTCTAAACTCATGTTGAAATGATTTCAAAGTCTCTCTTAATGACGACACAAGGGTGGATGAGTTGTCCATGTGATCTATATTCCACTGGACAGAGTCAACCAGATCCTGTGCCTCAGTAAGTGGTCGGTATAACTCATCCTGTATTAACAAGACAGGGACAACATAATGATTTCCAGTTGATATAAGTTTGGAGACTGGAGAATAGATGAGGCCTGTTGGAGCAGGTTTCTCAACGTGGGGGTCAATGTGCCTAGTCTTTCCTGATACTACGACTGCAAGCAGCATAATCTGGAACAAAAATAAAATAGCATGACTAGTAACTTAATTCTTTACTAGTCTTCCTGTCAGTGTGTTCTATTGGCCTATCCATAACTAGAGGTAAATCGTCTACTGTTGTGCGTGATCTTAGGCTGTATCTAGGGGCCGACGCAGGGCTGAGGCTGCTAGCCGGGGAGAAACGATCTGGCGCCGGGCCGACCACTTTACTCGGGGACTCCCCTTCTCCACTCGCCTCGTGACTGCTCGCTCCGTTTTCTATCTCGCCTCCATCCTCGCTCTCATTTTCGCTTCTACTTTCATTATCACTTTCATTCCCACTCTGCTGAACTGGGTTGGTAGCACCCATAGAGCTTTGATTTACTGGCGTGTTGGATGATTGTGTCGCACCGCGGCTAGATACCGGAATGGCTGTAAAATCATCTGAGCCGTCCTCGCCATCACCATCATCATCATCATCATCATCTGTTTCATATACTGGGTATGCCCTACGTACATTCTTATTATCCTTAGTGGTGAGGCAAGATTCGGGGATTACTCGCACACGATCAACATGAAGGGTGGAGACAGCTCCATCCTTCACACGTCGTACTTTAATTACAACATCACTAACACGCTCCGTGACTCTGTATGGTCCTGCATAGAGAGGCTGTAACTTCTTAGCAACTCCCCGTTTAGGAATCGTGCGTACGTACACTCTGTCTCCTGCCTTGATCGGTTTTACTACAGCCTTTTTAGCCCTGTAATTCTCATTCTCGGTACTAGCCCGGTCCAAGTACAATTGACATCTTTGAAATACTTTAGTGGCCATGGCTGCTAGCATATGTTTCGCATCATCTACATTGTAATGAGGTTGAGTCTCATGTATCGTTTCATAGGGTACTTGTGGGTCTCTCAGGTACAACAGGAAATAGGGCGAGTCCCTGATCGACCTATTATACCCTGGAATTATAAGCCATGCATGCCAAATGTATCATTCGATGCCAATGGTTTGCATTACTGTCGATCATCGTACGTAAGATTTGAATCGACAGTTCCGTTCACTCTTTCTACTAATCCATTCGCAGAAGGGTGATACGGAGTCGTAGTGACGTGCTTCAATTTCAATATTTCCGCAATGCCGCGAAGATACCGCTTCAATGATCCCCAAACCGGATGCGCATCTTGCTGCTTCCGCAGTTCGTCAAGATTCCAGCTAACAGTGTCTGTATCGGTCACGCCCTTCGTAACAGCTATAAGTTCTATATCTTCGTCTTGCTCTCTGCGAAGACGTGACAAGGCGTCAGCCACTCGGTTCTGGTGTCCTGGCAGGTAGGATACCTCTAAGTCGTATTCGGCAACCTGTATCTGCCATCTAGCTATTCTGCCAGAAGGCTCCTTCACATTAAAGAGCCACGTGAGGGGTCGGTGATCCGTCTGCACAATCACTTTGTATCCCAAGACAAGAGGCCGATTTATCCGCAATCCGTACACAATACTTAAGGCTTCTTGCTCGATAGTGGCATAATTAAAGCTCAGCTTTATTTAATGCTCTACTAAAATATGTCAACGGTCTAAGGTGTCCATCCTCATCTTCCTGTTGTAATACCCCACCTATCGCAGTACCACTCGCGTCAGTTGTCAGATAGAATGGTTTATCAAAGGAGGAAACTTGAGTACGATGTCGTCAGTAAGCTTACTTTTCAGACTTCTAAAAGATTGATCAGCCTAATCGTTCCAATCGATTTTTTGTTTTACTGTTTTTCACTTCCTTCTTTCCACGAGTCAGTTTTGTGGAGAGGCAGAGCAATCTTAGCATAGTCACTTATGAATCTACGGTAATAATTAACTAACCCTAAGAAAGATTGGAGTTCCTTCAGTGTCTTAGGAACAGCAATTTCCCTTATGGCTCGGACTTTATCCGGTTGGGGCCGCAAGCCTTCTGCAGAAATTATGTGTCCGAGGTAAGACACTTCATCCTTTGAAAAAACTGCACTTCTCTAACTTAAGAGTAAGTTGAGCTTCCTTAAGTCTGGCAAGGACCTCATCTAGGTTCTGTACATGTGAATCAAAATCCTCACCATAGACAATTATGTCATCCAGGTAAGTATGACTGATACGCCCTGTCAGTCCTATCAGGACTTCGTTAACGATCCTTTGGAACGCAGCAGGGGCATCTTTTAAGCCAAACGGTAGACTATTATATTCCCAATGACCGTCTGGTGAGGAAAATGCGGTCAGCGGTCGTGACGCCTCATCCAGAGGGATCTGATGGTATCCTTGCCTCAAATCCAAGCTACTGAATACAGTATTTTCTCCTAACTGGGAAAGAATTTGTGCAATGTTTGGCAATGGGAAGGGGTCTGATGTTATCTGCTTATTCAAATGGCGGAAATCGAGACAAATTCTTAGTCCACCATCCTTCTTGGCCACCGGGACCAAGAGTGAACAATATGGTGATCTAGAAGGACGTATTATATTTTGCTCCCTTAGTTCATTTAGCTGTTGCCTAAGAGTTTCGTGATACTTAACCGGTACCTTATAAGGACGACGGTTTACAACCGGTCCTGTTGCACAGATGTGATGGAGGAAATAAGGTGTAATATTCAGTGGTTCAAACCACTGTCGGGAGGACGCGCCTGTGTGTGACTCACACCCCAGAGCGATCAGTGGGGGGTACACTCCAGAGGTGAGTAAGCAAAGGCAATCTCAGAAATTAGATATAGACACCTACTATATCTACTAAGGCCAGGGAGGAAAATGAGGTCTAGCTAACCTAACTTTATTGAAAAACGCCCTAGTGGCGAAAAAAAGAAAAAGCTAACGCCGGTGAGGCAACCCTGCAGCTAGAGGAGAGCTCAGAAACACGTCTTCCTTCTCCACGACTATTCATCAAAGTCCAGGAAGCAGCAAAGACAGCAACAATATTAATACTCGAAGGAAGGCCAAAAGCATAGTACAGGAACCAGTTTATGCCAACGTTTCGCCCACAAAGCTTCTTCAGGAACATCATTACTGGACAACACTCCACTCCTTAAACAGACCCAAGCCTGACTGGTAGTGCAGGATTGTGTACTTGTGTTCTGGTCACCATTCAGGCTTAGGTCAATTTAAACAGTGAAGCACTGTCTACTGGTGTTGTTCCTGAAGAAGTCTTGGGGCAGAATGTTGCAAGTGGGATTCTGTACTCTGCTTTTGATCTTTCTCTATATACAGCAGCGAATACACCATAATTTTACTGTTTATCTTCCCTATGAAAGCTTATCCAGAATCCAGCTAAATGAAACGAGTATTTCCCCATCCAATTTTTATCCCATACTTCACACTCGGGACGATTTGCATCAGTATATGACCGATTCCCGGCTCAGTGTTACGAGTCCTTTGACGGAAGGTAATCGAATATTGTTTTTGCTGGGTTTTATGGGCCGGCTAAATGCCTCACACATAGTAAAGCCTCTAGTCATACTGTACAAGCCTCCGCACGCAACATACTGGTGAAGCACAAATGGTGATGGGTTTCTGTAGTGAGAATGACGCCAGATCCAATATTAACCCTCTGCAGTTCGGGACAGCTCTAGTATTACGCAAGTCTAATTGAATGTTGTTTTTGCTCAGTTACAGTATATGGACCAGGTTAATGTCTCTCACATTGGGAAGCCTTAAGTCTTACAAGGTTAGGCACGCAACACAGAAGCACAAATGGTGATGGGTGTCTGTAGTGAGAGTGATACGTAAATGTGTTATAATGATTCATCCCGTCAGTCTGCAATATGAACCGACAGGGTGATCACATATGCAAGTATGTCCGTGAGCAAAAAGCCTCCAACACCTATCTGCCAGTTGAGGGAATGGAAGGGTGCCACATGAACTAGTTTCTTGTGATAGCAATATGAAACACACAAGAGAAAGGTATCAGAAGGAACGATACTCTCATTTGACAAGAGTGAGAAATACGGAAAGTAGGACGCAAGGCTGGCAGACAATTTTGACTCCACATGAAAATACTTAATATCAGGATTCTCTTTAAATGGCCGCCTTGGTTTTGAGTTACCCTAAAAACAGATCACGAGACAAAAACGCTTTCACTGAGCGACCGTGGATCTCCAGCTGAAAGTATATTGATGGTTAAATAGTGAGTGATATGTACGTTGGTCTGCTGTAACATCACATATTAGTTCTGTAGTGTGTTTTTATGAGCAAAGTGCAAACACCAGTAGATTACATGACCTCCCCCTTTCCTTGCGCGCGCACCCCCCTACACACATCTACACGCAAGCTAATCAGTTTCCACATCTTAAAGTTGTACAAACCTACCTACGTGCAAGATATACAAGGAAAGTTATTACGAAAATGGTTATGGTCATCATCTTGCTCGTTCATTGGCGAGTTTCCTTAATTGGCCTCTGTGTGTGGTTTATGGCTTCTCTCTAGACTTGAAGGACTTGTATCTCAGTACTTGAAGCTTATTGATTCCTTGTTTTTTATACTGTGATAATTATAGGTCTTTCACAATAACCTGGCCCATTATTTTCGTCCTTCATACATATATCTCCTGGTTCATTTTCTCGTCCTTCATACATACATCTGCCACCCATTTCTGTATTACCTTCACCTTCACTTGGTAGATTTTTGTCCTGTATACCTACTTCGACCATCCATTTCTACTGTACACTCACTTTAAGCTGGTCCAAATTTACGTCTTCCATACAAACTTCACTTATCAATCATTCAGTCAGTCAGACAATCAATCTAACTGTCTACCTGTCTGTCACCAGATGCCTTAATCCCGTCAGGGGTGACCACAAATGAATCACCTCCATGTCACCCTTTCCTCCTCCATATGGCGACCTTCTCTGCAACTCACGCACCCTTTTCTCACCTCAACCCTTCCTCTCTAACTTCACTCCCCTCCACAGTTTCTCGTATTGAAATAGATAATTTTCTGACCTGAAGTTTCCTTGTCTTGCTTCACTCCTATCCAAAAGCCTCTCGTATTGAAATAGTAATCCTCTCATCCCAAGCCCTCTCCTACTTCTCTCGTCTCCAAAGTCTCTCATATTAAAGGCGATACACTTTCTTAGTATTCTGGTCCACCTTGGTCTCTTAAATTGGTCTCGGGTCCTCAAGGCACAATCAAAAGCTGTAGGTGTTTCGTCTGGGCAATAAAACGATTTCTTTGAGACTTCCCTTCCAGTTTATTGGCTGTAAAATCTACCGTTCTTGAGTTTTCGGTGATACAATACATTTTGTGTTCTGGCATGACATATAAGTTAATTGTGCATCTTTTTTTTTTCTTTTGAGAGAGAGAGAGTGGGTGAGTGAGTGTGTGCGTGCGTGCGTCCTTTACCGCAGCATTTTGTAAGTAGAAAATGGAAAACTTTGACCAGTTCCCTTTCGCTACCTCAGTCCATGTAATAAGGTGCTGGAATTTCCTATCAGCAAAAGGCATGGTATCACTTTTCTCTCATGTCATCTCAGTTTATATTTTTATATTTTCCTTTTCCCTACTTTCATTTATTCTTTCCCCCATTTATATCCTCCACACTCCTACCTTCATTAATTCTTTTCCTCATTGTAATTTCCCTTATCAGGCAAATCACTTAGGATCCTCGCAAGCCTGTACTTAGAGCCGGTAGCATCAGTGGTTATAATCATTCCAAGCAGGAAAATTGTACACTTGAAATACACAGCCTCTTCGACTTATGGTCCTCCTCATTATAAAGGGTGAGGCATAAGTCTGTAGGCATATGGAAAGGACACATCTGAGGTTATCCTGTGTGTGTGTGTGTGTGTGTGTGTGTGTGTGTGTGTGTGTGTGTGTTCGTTATCGTGTTCGTGTTCTTGAGGCAGTTCTGCTTCATCACCAAACTAGCTCCCGTAACATCACTAACCAACACCGATGACTGGCACCTCAAATCACTAGCTCCCTCGACCAGTGCCCAGTTATCAAGCCTCTTCCCCTGTATGTTGCTGAGAGGAGAATTGGGTGATATTTTTATAGCCTCGTGATTGACTTGAGATGGCACAGTACTCGTTACCAACAGTGTATCAGGCGCCTTGGTCATAATTCTTAGTCCTTTCGAAGAGATTACATTTAAACGATTCAGTTTAGGTTTAGGATGGACTAACTTGCCTACCTGCTTACCTGCCTGCGTGCCTGCCTGTCTGCCTACCTAATTACCTACCCACTTACCTATGTGTCCCTGCGTGCCTGCCTGTCTTCCTACCTACCTACCTACCTGTCTACACACACACACACACACACACACACACACACACACACACACACACAGAGGCTAGGGAGACATGTTTAAGGCTATTTAGTGATGAGATGAACCCCGTGATAAAACTAGCAAGGTTTTGTTTGGTGTGTCCTGCCCTCTGTTTCTCCAACCCACAAACCTGTTTATTTATTTCCACATTAAGACAAACCCTCCATTTACCATATAATTATCGAAGTTCCTATTTATTCTCTTAGTTATTATTTATCTTCTATTTTAATTATCCATAGACTACCCCAAAGCTGTCTCATTATTATCATACTAATCAGATCCACCTCTTTCTCAGACACTCTTTCTCAGTGTAATTATTTATCCCAAAACCAATTTATTGTCAAGCTCAGCTAAACCCACCTTTATGTGTCAGTTTTATGTTTTTCCTTTTTAATATTAACTTGTCTTATTGTGAAACGTTTGGTGGTTATATAAGTGAAGACAAAGGATTAAGTAAGCAGTCCTAAACTCTGGTTGAGACAGAGAACGTTGATAAGGCAAAAGAATGATTATAAATGTATGTCGACCCAGCATCCTAGCCGTCAATTCTCCAAGTCTAGAGAGAGGGCCGAGGGAGCGCAGTGGTGAATGGAGTCAGTGTGGACCGCGAGTGAGCTAAGAGAGGACTGACGCCCCTGTCACTCCCTCCAGGGACAGAGTGTCGCGGCTGTGTTAGTGGTTCGGTTCCTTACTCTCCTGCAGAAGTCTCACCTCGAAGCCTCCTTCCCCTCGTTCACAAGTCTCAAAAGCCTCCTTGAGCACCTACAGCAGTATTTTTCCCCTCCTGCATAAGTCTCAAAAGCTTCCTTGAGCACCTACAAGTCTCATTCAGTGGCCTACTCCTCCTCCAGAAGTCTCAAAAACCTGGCCTCTTGAGAGTGGGTTAGGAGCGCGACAGGTACGTGCTCGATGGCCCGCCTCACCGCACCTATTACAGTTGGCTGGGGCATCCCCCGTGGATTTTCCAGTGCCTGTTTTCTTTTGGAACCTTGGCCTCTTTTGACTCTACACTTACATGTGCAACTACATCCCTTCTCTTTTCTTTTGCTACATTTACATCTGCCAACGACGAGTGACTTCGTTGTGCCCACTCAATGCCTTTACTCACAACTTTATCAAGGGCATCGACAGGGCCTGTAAACTCTTGCTGGTCAAGTGTTGCTCTATACTGGGCAGGGAATACGTCGAGAAAGTTGTCCAAAGCATGGTACAAGGAACAGTCATAGTACCGAGGCTGCAGAGTTCCAATGCGTTTAGCTATACTAGTCAATCGCAGCCAGTATTCAACCAACCGTTCGCCAGGATTACGACGCGCATGTTTTAACGCATGAAATGTAGGTTGGAGAGTTTGTTCTGGGGACAGCAGCGTTGTGAGAATAGATTTAAACCGGTCCCAATCATCATTGGCCCTGATAATAAGGTCCTCAATGCTGTCATGTACCCCACCTAGAGTGTACTCCCGGACCACATCAAAGCGACCGGCAATAGTCCACCTAGGTCCCGTAGTCTTACTCTCTATGTCCTGAAGCCATTTGCTAAGGTCTGTTTCTAAGATGACACCAGGATATTCAGGTAATGTGGCAGTTCTATTTGCAGCAAAGCTCTTTAACCCTTTAACGCGGTAGACAGCATCCTTAGCATTATCGGCAATAGCCTGCGATAGTTGGTCGGACAGGGTAGCGATCCCTGCTGCAGCTGCAGCATCAGCCATTTCGAACAGTACTTCGTCTGAGTCTGTGTCTGAATCAAAGTAATGAGCAAAGGAAATTTCGTCTGAACCACTGTAAGAACTAGAGTCGCTACTGAATTCCATACACGAGTGTAAGAACCTAGGTGTGGAACCGCTTAACTCAAAAGTTTAATTAAGCCTTAAATATCCCATTAAGCTGCCACCATTGTCGTGTCCTCCACTCTCTACTTACCCGAGGTATGTTTCGTACTCAGTCTCGCCAAGTACGGTGAATGGCCGCCACTAATGAGTATTGGTAGCGTGTGACAGTAGCAGCGGAGAGTGTGGAGACAAGCCCAGAAGGGACCTGTAACCTCGTAGGTTAGGGCAACAAGATATTAAATACCCCTTTCTGCCCCAGACTCCCTCCTTGACTTCCCAAAAATTAACAGTTCCACACTAAGGTTACAAAACACAGAAACAATTTTTACTTTAATTTTTAACAATCTGCTACAAAGTATTTACACTACTTCAGAACAAATTACACAGTTATAACATTAACTTACTATCCCGAGTCTCATCTCGACACAAGGGAAATTTCAATCACTTATTTACGACTTGACAACAAGTAAGTACTTGACTTGATAGCCATATAAGGCTTCAGTGGTACCATCTGTCTGTCTGTCTGTCTGTCTGTCTCTCTCTCTCTCTCTCTCTCTCTCTCTTACACACACACACACACACACACACACACAAGATGCAACGGCATACATCAAAGGAAAGCCTGTATCTCAGTCGTATACGTATGCAAGATCATGATGTTATTTTTCGTACAACAATATACTCACCATCTTTAAATTGTAGAGTGCATGCAATCACAGCCCATATCTTGTCTTTACAAGATCCCTTCATGTACTCAGGATGAGTAATGTCATACAGCACTCTTTGTTGGCGGACAGCCTCTATAAGTTCCTCGGTGGACGACATCGTGAGTACTGTCAAAATGAATTGCTGTGCTGCACGTGTGCAGGAAACTGCGTTTCAAAGACTACGTGGCGCAGGCTGACACAGGTCTGCACCTAAGCTGTGCTGCCCTGTGTGCCCACGTGCGCGCTTACATTTAAAATAGTGAGATGCAGTTTTCTGCCCTGCTCTGTGCTGCGTTGCCTGTGTCACCTGCGTCTCAATGTGCGCCCAGCCTACTTCGTAGCGTTCTATATGCTGCTTTCAGGTACTTCTGGCGTTCGCGACCCATTCTCCTATCGTCCCTCGCTCCATATTCGTCTGCCCCACATTCGTCTTCTTCCCTACTCCTCCTTTCTCTGCCTTCCTCCTCTCCCCCTCTACTCCCACTTGACCCAGGCCTCGGTCTGAAGCGGACGTGTGAGTAAGAGGTGGAGATGACGTCAGGAGCAGCGGTATCTGGGTGGGCGGCAAGTACATGATCGTTGCAAGCCCGACATATGGCCTAATAAAGTTTACGAGGGTAAGGTGACCCAAGGCTCCGGCCTTAGTACACCCCAGAGAGAGAGTTGCCCCAGTGCATCCCTCTCCTGCTGTTCTCCCCTACAGGAGCAATACCGCGCCGACAGTCTCTATATGTGGCGGGGAAGGAGCGGCCATGTACGCCCTTCAGTTGCTTCTGGTCGGAAAGATCAGCTCCCAGCTACGGCCAGAGTAAAGAGCCCCTGCTATCATTGTGTAGCTTTTCCCTACTACGGGAGCAACACCGCGCCAACGGTCTCTATACGTGGCGGGGAAGGAGCGGTCTTGTACGCCCTTCAGTTGCTCTCTGTAAGACGGGTAGGCATCCAGCTCCGGCCGTGGCACGTTCCAGGGTAGAGAAGCCCCTGAAGGTAGCCTCAGTACGTACTGGAGAGAGTGTGGCCTCTGTGCCCCTCACTCCAGCTTGTCCCCTACTACGGGAGCAGCACCACGCCGACGTTCTCTATACTTGGCGAGGAAGGAGCGGCCTTGTACGCCCTTCAGTTGCTCCTTGTACGCCGGGTAAGCTCGGCCACAGCCAACGTACGTACCAGGGTAAGGCGACCCAAGGCTCCGGCCTCAGGACGTACCAGAGAGGACACGAGTGACGTGAGTCCTTCTCCAGCCTCTTCCTCCCTGTGGGAGCCCTTCGTTACCACCCGGGAATATAGCCCCGGAGGTGACACTAGAGTGGTGGCAAGGCCCGATATCGGACCTACCTCCCACGCCTGGGAGATCCTTGTTCCCGCCCGAGTCCCGAAGGAGAAGCTGCCGCAGCCCAGCCCTGTCGGCGCCTCTCCCCCTAGGTGCCCACAGTCCCAGGACACCCAGGCCAGACCCACCGGCTCCCGACGAAGGCGATCCCGGTTCCCTCACTCCACGGAGCCAGAGACGACAGGCCCGACTACTCAGGCTGTTCAGCCCCAGTCCCGAGGGCCACCTCTTAGGTCGAGGCCCCCAGACAGGAGGGCCTCCCTGCACCACACCGACGAATGTGACCCGGGCAGTGACTCCCCTGCGGGTAATCCCTTGCCCTCTGCAGGCCGGGTCCCCCTAGGGCTCTACCCTCACGCCCTTGTCACGGAGTGAACATTACCCATCAAACCCCCTCACTTTTCTCTCCGACCCCATAAACCCATCCGGTACCCTCCATACTCTCGCTCACAGCCAGCTAAGGGTTTCTGTAGTTCAAGCACCTCTAATTACGTGTAGTTCGAACAACTAATAAAGGAAGAGTACAGTATATATTATAAACCAAGTTAGGCAAAGGTGTACTACAAAGTGTGTGTGTGTGAAAGAGAGAGAGAGAGAGAGAGCAACAGGCGGAAAGGGAGAGCGAGTGGAAACCTGAGGAATGAGAGGACAGTTACGGAGAAAATAAGAAGGGGAGAGGCAAGGAGAGAACAACGAGAGCTAAGAAAAGAGACAGGGTGTGAGAAGAAGAGACAGAGGTGAAATGAGATACAAGCAGTGTGAAAGGGAAAGAGAAAAGGGAGATGTGAATAGAAAGGCCGGGAGACAGGGAAGTAGAGACAAAAGGGGAGACAGCTGAGAGGAAATGGGAATGGAGCAAACATAGAAATAGGGATAACAAAAGGAGAAAGTGGGAAAGACAGCTGTGGAACGGAATGCTGAGAACGATAATGAGAAAAATTAGAAAAGGAGGCAAGTAACAGGAAGGAGGAAGAAAGTGTGTTATTCTGGCCAAGACACAGGCAAAGAAATAGGCAGGATAAGACGAAAGCATTGAGGCTGAGTAGAACGAATGTAACATTCAAGTAAAAAGGGAGGCAGAGAAACAGACAAAGTGGAGAAATTTGCGGAAAGTAAAGATTAAGGGTGGGAGGAAAATAGGGTTATTTTTAGGGCAAGGAAGAGGAGGGGGATGTTAAGAAGGGAAGACAAGTGGAGGGAGAGGGAGGGAGGGAGGGAAAGACAGTGGGAAGAGCGGAATGAAAGAAATCTCGGGGGACAGGGAGAGACGGAGAGAGGAGAGAGAAAAAGAGCATGCAGTTATTACTGGGGCAAAAAAGCAGTGAAGGAAATGGATTTAGTACAAGTAAAGAAATATGCAGAGCGTAATGGAGAAAAAAAGGTAAGACATGTAACATATGAAAAAAGTAAGACAAAGTTGTGACACTGGGAGGGAGAAAGAAAAGATGAGTGAGGTAAGGAGGGAGTGACAGAGAGGGAGAGAGACGAAGGAAAGGAAAGAGAGAGGGAGGAAGGTAGGGACTGAGCAGACAGCTATAGAGAAAGGGGAAGGAGGGAAAAGGAAACTGGGGATGAGACAAAAGATCCAGAGAGAGAGAGAGAGAGAGAGGGAAGGGGAGGGGCAGTACACAGACAGGTCGACAAATGTTCAGAAAGTGTGTGTGTGTGTGTGTGTGTGTGTGTGTGTGCGCTTCCGTCCCTGCGTCACTTCTATAACATTGTTCCATTTTTTCACCTGCGTGTTTTCCTCTTCTCAGCTTGTTTCTCCTCTCACCCACTTTTTTTTATCATTATTTCTCCTGATTGTTCTTGTCATTCCAAGTCTCTCTCTCTCTCTCTCTCTCTCTCTCTCTCTCTAGGAATAAAGAGATTGTTCTCACAGTCTATATCTCCTTAATACGGCCACTTCCTCAGTTACTGTGGAATTTTGGTCGACATTCATGGACTTAAAAAGAGTTCAGGAGACTAAGGTATCAGTTTCGCCTGAGGGCTGTGGGACTTTCTTAGCAGAAACTCGTAGACAACGGGGTCAGCTCATTACAGTGTTTAAAATCTGAATGGGTTTCACAATCATTACATACAAAGTTGCTTACTCTTAACACGGACTCGGCACACAACCATGGTTGGAAGCTGCAAATGAAAAAATTTACCAGCAGATTACGTGAAAACTTTTTCACGTGCAAGATCTGCTCCACATGGAACTGACTCAACATGGACGTTGTTAACACTACAGTAGAGAAGTTTAAGGGATTCATCGGCAGGATCTTACACTAGAATAAATGTGAATTGGATATGCATTCCCAGGCAAACAAGAAGTATCTCCACGGTATGGGCTGCATAGTTATTTAGATCCTAACTTTTCCTTGTAACTCCTCTATCTCTCTCTCTCTCTCTCTATCTATCTATCTATCTATCTATCTGTGTGTGTGTGTGTGTGTGTGTGTGTGTGTGTGTGTGTGTAAAAGAGGTTTCCACTATCGCAACATTTAATCACAGTAGATTTATTGTGTGTGTGTGTGTGTGTGTGTGTGTGTGTGTGTGTATGTAAAAGAGGTGTCTACTACCGTAACATTTAATCACAACAGACTAATTCTCTCTCTCTCTCTCTCTCTCTCTCTCTCTCTCTCTCTCTCTCTCTCTTTCTTTCACACACACACACTTTGTTATTACATTTCTTCCCTTTTCTTTGGGTTTATAATATATACTGTACTCTTCCTTTATTAGTTGTTTCAAACCACACATGTTAGAGGTGCTTGAACTGGAAACCCTAGCTGGCTGTGAGCGAGAGATATGGAGGGTACCAGATGGGGTTATGGGGTCGGAGAAGAGAAAAATTGAGGGGAGGTTTGATGAAATTATTAGGACATACGCCATTCACCATCTGTGGTGACTGTCAGTCGAGCTACAACCTAATACAAGGACATCAATATATGAAAGGGAACCAGACAGAGTCCGAGACATTTCCCATATGCACGTCGACTGTCCCCTAATTAGAGTAGCTTAAGCAAGATGGTATAATGTATTTACATAATTTGCTACAAAAAGTGAAGAACATCGCCCAGCAGACCACCATCGATTTAAGTGCCCAATACCTTCCTATCTTTGCACGCTTGCACTCATCAGCGAGCAGCTGTCGAGCCAGGAACTTGCCATAATGTAGGGGACATCTATATTAGAAATAGATCAGTGGGAGGAGGAACTTCTTTGGCTCTCATGTCAGCTGTCAATATAATTAATATTTAATATATACAGCCCAATGTTCATAAAAACCATAACCACACACAGTAAAAAAGTCACATCACTCTGATCGGTCCGGTCTCTTCTCCATTAACCAATTTATCCAGTCATAACAATGTCCCCATCACCCGGGATGGTGGAAAAATGTGAAGGGGACGTCTGCTGTGCCGCAGTAATTTATAAGTTGAAACGCGTTCACGAATAAATCGCCCGACAACGCAGGATGATATGAACTGATAAATAACGCTTTGCCTTCTGGATGTCACCAGTGCGGTGGGAAGCGTCTTTCATCGCGGGTTTCCTATGTCGTCAAGAGTATGGTGGCGTTGAACCATGTTGATGTCGCCGCTTTTATTCTTCAAACGACTGGGGCGGTTGGCGATGACTAAGTCATAGAATTGCTAACCTGGTCGGAATATTTAATTACTGGTCCACTGACCTTGCCACAGAAGATTTATTGATTTTTTTTCGAGAGAGAGACTCGACCGTAGATCACTAAGAACATTCAAACGAAGTCTCCTCGAGCTCTACAGCCGACTTTACCGTGAGGTCAGCGCTCTCATTATGCCGTAGATACGACGTGACCAGGCACCAGATCAACGTAGATGAGCTTAGCGCATGAATGCTACTTATTCACGATGCGGCCACTGAATCTCGTGAAGTCCGTAGTACAAAGATGCAATTGCCTGAAGGGCTGGTTGCGAATCTGAAAATATGACAAATGAGTCATGCTCGGGAATTGAGAGCATAGTCTATAAACGTGTCAGCTAGCAAAAAGTTCGGAGGTAAACACAGATGTATGAGTCAACAACCGATACCTGATTGCACATTCAGTCGACCACACACTTGCTGCCACACATTCACTCGACTTGGAACGATAAATTTGTACAAGTGAGTGGGACCCCAAGTGACGAACACTGATATTTACGAAACAAGTGGTGGACCTCCTGCCACCGGCGCCTTAACCTTTGGTGCTGGGAGCATAAGGACATCCACTGTAAAACAGGGTGGCTCCCAAAGGCGCTATATTTTTAAACACCAACATGTCACAGTCACTGGGGTCCACACCAAGCTCCTGAGTCGTCAATACAGGTACCGGACGGCTCCAAAGACACATTCCTGGCTTAACATTTATTCTGCCGCTTTATCCAATCCTTTCAGCGGCATGGCATGGATGCCGGAGCCATACCTGTGCGCCATGGTCTAAACTTCGATTGAATAAGGGACTTCACCTGTTTAATAAAGATTTTCTGTCAGCACTCCAGGTAGTTCCCGCTAGGTACTTAAGGACATTTAACGGTTTATCACAACGAGCAAACGAGAGTATTAACGTGAAGTTTAAAATTCATTCTTCGATCCAAAATGTATTCCTCAAATTTTACAGAAAATTTGAAAATTTACCACAGATTATCCAAAGTTAAGCTAAATTAGGTACATTACGATTAGTGAAGACTACAGCGGCACCTTTGCGGACAGGAAAACTTAAATCCCCACCTTTTGAGGCACATAGGTGGACGGAGTCAAGGGCTGCTTGAATCACCCGCCGAAAATTGCAATACGTGAGGAGTGCCATATTGCACAATCGTCGGCATAGAGCGAGTATTTAAGATTCCCGGAGATGGGAGCTTGATGACGGAATATCATTGATCATAATACTAAAATAAAGTAGGTAAGTGAAGGTCGCATGGTGGGTTTGGTTATTAATTGTGGAAAAACTGGAAATAATCAATATGAATATGGAAAATGCTCAGGAATGTGTAATTGGAAGTTATGGATTTGTAAAACAGGTTGATAGGTTTAAAATGTTTAGGTACTTGTTTAGCTTAAGGATGGTTCTTTGAACTTTGAATTCGAGGAAAAGGTTTAAAAGAAAGGCTAATCAGGTAATGGGAGTACATAAAAATATTTGGAATAATATTTTCAATTTTTCTGTGCCTTAAAAATCAAACTTTATAAGGTAATTTAATATTCTTATAGTGGACCAGACTTTACGTAATGGTGTTGTACGAGTCACCGTGGACACAAAGGACCGCCAGGAGTCACGTTTGGCCCTTCTTATTATTCTCCTTGCCTCAGCCCGTGCCTGTTTGTATGCAATAAAATTTTTCTCAGTGGGCTGACTATCAAAAATCCTGTATCTCCTATTGCGTTTTCTTAATGCTTGTCGGCAATCCGGCGTCCACCAATGTGCTCTATGCTTCGCCTGAACTGTAGAAGTCTTGGGAATAGCAGCCTCAGCTGCGTGTAATATGGAAGTAGGTATATTTTCGACCTTAACATCTATGGTCTCCCCAGATATATGTAAATTGGCGATCCTTGAGAAGGATCCCCAATCTGCTTTCTTATAGTTAAATTTTGGAGGTGGAGGGTCCGAAATGATGTCGCGTGTATAAGAAAGACAGATGGGTAAATGATCACTTCCCAAGGAGTCGTCGTAAGGGTCCCATGAGAAATCTTGATGTATACCAGGGGAGGCCAAAGATAAGTCAATGGCCGAAAAGTTACCAGTACGATCATCTACACGAGTCGCTCTACCATCGTTCAGAAGACAGAGGTTGGACTGTAATATTAGGTCGGCTACTTGCTCCCCACGACCATCAATCCTCAAGCTACCCCATTGATAGTGATGGGCGTTAAAGTCGCCCAACACTAACTTATTGCCAGGAAGATGTTCAAATAGTGAATGTAAAGCATCACTATCAATGGGGCCATGTGGAGTACAGTACAGAGAGCAAATAGACAGATACGTGTTATTAAATTTTACTCTGCACGCGACCGCTTCCAGAGTAGAATTTAGAATCACTTCCGTTTGTGGGTGTGATTTGTGGGTGTATATGGCGACTCCGTGACCTTCATATCTTCTATACAAGTGGTAGTGTTTTAATTGTGGAGGATCAGGGTGATCCTCCAGGCGCGTCTCCTGTAAACAAATAACGTCTGGCCTGTGTATTGACAGCAAGATTGCTATATTTGGTAACTTATTCCCGACACCTCTACAATTCCACTGTAATACAGTGAAAGCGACGGTTTAAGATTTACGAGGGTGGCCAGTGCTCTTAGTTTTTTTTATGCCGCCCGCCACCAGGCGAGTGGCTACCGGGGGACCTTTCCCGGTGCTTGTTCGTGGAGATCTCCATATTCTCATCAATAACAAGGCTCCCAGAATCCACCGAGGAAGAGCTATTCTTTCTCTCGCTCGCTGGACTAGGAGCAGGAAGGACATGAGGACGTGACTGTTTGGTGAGGGTGGTCAAGTTAATTTTATCTGACTTGTCAGGCTTCTGTTTTGGCCGCACTGACTGCGAAGGAGCAGCGGCAGCCTGAGAGCTCGTATGAAGTGGCAACAGGGATGTCTGTCAGAGAGTTGGAACGTACAGGAGGCTTAGACTGAGAGGTAGGGCGTGGGGCATGAGGAGCGAATGTAAGGTCAGTCTGTGTCTCAACGGTGCACATCACGGGACGGGACACAACAGCCGATGCATAGGAGATATTAGGCTTGGGAGTTGCATGCAACTCCTTCACCTTCTTTCTTACATCGTAAAAGGAAATGCCCTCAGTTGCCTTCACTGTGCAGACCTCATTCTCCTCCTTCCACTTGGGACAAGCCCTTGAGGAAGTGGAGTGAGCATCCTTGCAGTGAAAGCAGCACTCAGTCTCGGATGTACAGTTGTCAGCAGAGTGACCTACAGTCGCGCACTTGCCACACACAATGTTGGAAGCCCGACAAGCCTTTTCGTGGTGTCCATAGAGTTGACACTTTGCACAACGAAGGGGGTTCGGGATGTATGGTCTGACATTTACTATTTCATATCCAACTTTCACATTGGTTGGGAGAGATACCTTTCCAAAAGTCAAAACAACTGTTGCGGTCTTCGTCCTTATGCCTTCCGAAAATCTTGTGATGAATCTGGCCTCTATTACATCTTGCTAAGCAAGTTCCTGTACGATTTCTTCCTCCTCCATAAGCACAAGATCCCTGCAGGTGATAACACCCTTGCAGGAATTCATGGCGTGCGGGATCGATTTTTGGACATCGTGACAGTGGAACTTCCTCAGTTTAAGCAAATCCTTGACCTGAGCTGAATTCTTGGTTTTTACGAGAAGGTCTCCACTCGCAAGTTTTTTCACTTGTTCCACCTCTCCTGCACACCCATCAATCACCTTCTTGATGATGAAGGGATTGAGGCTGGACAGGGGAGTGGAACTAACCGCATGAATCATGACAAACTCGGCGTTGTGTATGTTAATGTCAAGACGGGTACGTGTCTGGGGCCGTTCAGTCTGGGGGCAGTCCGTCCGTGCAGCAGCTGGGGGTCGGTCAGGACTACCTCCCCCCCTGAAGGGGGGGGAGGCAGTAGTGGCGTCCGCCATAGTTACCACTTCCCCCGTGAGGGGGAAGTGGGAAGAAAGAGAAAAACAACCAAGGGAGAAATTGCCGGGGAAAACACACCTAGTCTGAGATTACCCTCTCAAACCACTCTCGGGAGGACGCGCCTGTGTGTCACTCACCCCAGAGCGATCAGTGGGGGTACACTCCAGAGGTGAGTAAGCAAAGGCAATCTCAGTAATTAGATATAGACACCTACTATATCTACTAAGGCCAGGGAGGAAAATGAGGTCTAGCTAACCTAACTTTATTGAAAAACGCCCTAGTGGCGAGTAAAAGGAAAAAGCTAACGCCGGTGAGGCAACCCTGCAGCTAGAGGAGAGCTCAGAAACACGTCTTCCTTCTCCACGACCATTCATCAAAGTCGCTTGAGTGTGAGTGTCGCCGTGACCAGGTGACTGTGTCAAGTGTCGCTATCCGCACCCTGTCTTATTTATAGTAATATTTCCCCTACAGACTCCCAGTCTTGTTTATCCCCTTTGTGATCAGTTCAGTGTATATCCTGCCTAAAAGTGACACATAGACAATACCATATATAATTCAAGATATCCCTGTATGAGCATTGTAGTGTGCACTGAGTGTAACTATATTTTGTGGTGCTGAATGTTAACTCTGTGTCTCTGTTCCCCTGTATCTCAAATATCACTCTGTGTTGTATTGTAACGGTTAGAATTAAGGTTATAGATGTGTTAAGGTGTACTGCCTGGTTTTTATGTCCTGTTCCTTTGTTGGTGCTTTACTTCCGGTCTAGAAAGAGGACCCCGCTTCAGTCGCTAGTGTTTTTAGGACGAGAAGTCGCCTTAAAAACACCAGCATAACACTGGTGGCAAGCGGTGGTTCTGGATCCGAGTAAAAGCATGGAGGAACGATAAAAGGAAACTTGTACAATGGCAGCCAGACATCACATTCAATTGCCGAAATTCAACCCGGACCAATGTAACATTGATGAGTACTTGGATATGGTTAAACCCCTCTTAGACATAGGGTTCGACTCAGACAAAGAAAAGATTGCAGTCACATTACCTAACCTGGGTAAAATAATCGCCACTGTCACTCCGAAAATCGTCCCGAGACTAAAATGGGATCAATTCAAACAAATTGTGAAACAGGCAGCGACGCCATCTCTGGGCACAGTTGTAGCCTTATCGCAACTAGACGCCCTCACATACGACGGAAGCCTCGATGACACCTTCATCCAGGCTAGGCGGCTCGTCACCGCTGCGTACCCGGGCACAGACGCAAAAACCCGGGAACAACTCATATTCCACAAACTCCTCAGGACCCTCCCCGGTTTCATTAAAAACCACTTCATAATACATGAACCGACGGGAGACCTGGATAAAGAAATCAACCTAATAAGGCGCCTTCTAGCCGTCCACTCCTCCCCCAAACGCATCGGGAACATCAAGCAATTCCCCACGGATCTCATCCCTGTAAATCCGTGGGAATTTTCTCCTTGCTGCCCTGAGTGCCCAATCCACGACATTCGTGAACAGCTAAAAGTTGCCCGGCGCAGCAAAACAACACAAGAGCGCTTACAAGCCTCCCCACCATACGCGGATTGCCGCAAGCCTCAAAGCAGGAATGCAAGACGAGGAAGGCACAGAAGGCGCCCCCGCATCCCACCGTAATGACGAGGGCCACCTCACATCTCCCCCAGTCCACGACAGGGGGAAACGTCATCTTTCCTTTTCCTTTCCTCTCACTATCTCTTCTATTTTGCCCTCCCCTATTCCTAACCTTCCCACCTCACACACCACTTTCTCCACTACTACCGCCTCCCCCCTTCCTATTCCTCCCCAACACAAAGCCTGCCTCCCCCTTCACAGACCTCCTAGAACCCTTACCTCATCTTCCCCTAACCTACTTCCCAAAACCGCCTCCTCCTGTCTACTCCCTACCACCAACCACCCCACACCACCCCCCCCCAACACATCCCCCCCCCACAATTTTACCCCCAACACAGCCAACTCATTCGCCTTCCCTATCACACCATCCTCCTCCTCACTCTCACCTGCCTCTCTTTCCTCGCTCACCTCCCCCACCCCACCCTCAACCTCACCATACCCACAAACCCCTTCCCCCACTTCACCCTTACCTGACCCACCACCACCTTCCTCCGATTCTGATCCTTCACCAACCTCACCTCCGCCTGCATCTCCTCCGGCTACCCCACCTCCTCCAACCCACCACTCTCAATCACCGCCCGCTACGCCCACCACCAACACTGCACCACACCACCCATCACCAACTCCCACCTTCACCGCCGCGGAAACAACCACCACCACCGTACCACCACAACCAGAGACGAAAATTGAGAGGGTGCTATAGCGCCACCACGACCGCCCACCTGTCAGAATCCGAGGGACCCCCCACCTTCTCCGCCTCCTACGCCGGACTGACCACCCATCCTCCCTCCGGCTCACTCTCAACCCCCATCAGGAGCCCAACACCTTCACCACCCACTGGGTCAGCCTCCTCCAACACCTCACCCCGGCCCACCAGACCTCCACCTCCACCACCTATCACCTCCAGTCAGGGGGTCGTGACTTTTACAAAGCGAAGGGTGGTAAAATGCCCGCCGTGCTCGCCGCCGGACCTCCCACCTCACCACCCCCCACCCCACCACCGGGCCGCCAACGCACCACCACCCCAGGAGGATACAACATTGGGGTTAGTGACCCCGATCAAGAGGGTCACCAGGACACTAAAATCCTGAGCCCCTGTTCCCCGCTACTGCCCCAACACCAGGTGACCAGGGAAAGGCAACTACCTTGCAGGCGGGACAACCATCGTCAGAAAAGGGGTGGGACTGAACTAGCTTCAGTCCCAGGTAACACCGTATTGTCGGCAATTGTTACACCCTCTAGGGCAGGAGGCCCAAGACTACGGCCTAATAAAGTGTACGAGGGTAAGGCGACCCAAGGCTCCGGCCTTAGTACACCCCAGAGAGAGAGTTGCCCCAGTGCATCCCTCTCCTGCTGTTCTCCCCTACAGGAGCAACACCGCGCCGACAGTCTCTATACGTGGCGGGGAAGGAGCGGCCTTGTACGCCCTTCAGTTGCTTCTGGTCGGAAAGATCAGCTCCCGGCTACGGCCAGAGTACGTACCAGGGAAAAGAGCCCCTGCTATCGTACGTGTAGCTTTTCCCTACTACGGGAGCAACACCGCGCCACATTAACACTTTTCGATTTTCATCTTTCTTCCTCCAGACGATTTTCTTCAACTCTGGAGAGAAATTTCGTACTGGAGGGGTTAGATAGAGTCACCATCAACCCCTTCACTACGAGGGGATCTCCTAAGCTGAATAAAATCGTCCGGTTACCTAGAACAAAGTAACTAAGTCATTCTCTGTCTGAAGGGGTTATTGTGTCTGTCCCATCATCCCGAGAGGGTTTCTTTAAGCTCCAGGAAATCGTCTAAAGGTAGCAAAGTGTAGATATGACGTCAGAGCTTGGTCTAGGCGCAACAGATCGAATCCCGGAGGTGAACAAAGGTTTTTATATCATATAGACGTTTTATATTTTATATTTTGCAACTTTCAGAGGCATTTACTCAGCTTTAGGAGTCTTATGGATAGGCTTAATCAAACGTATCGAACCTCCCATGTTAGAAAAAATAGCTTACAGAAATGCGTCCTCTTACTGAAGGGACGGAATGGGCAGATCGAGTGACTAAGATATTGAATTATGTATAAGACTGGTCTTGTTGTTATTTCTATTATTATTATTATTATTATTATTATTATTTCAGGCAAATGTCCCAGGCTTCTAGACTGGCTGACTAGCGAATGTTATTAAGTCTCCCGTGGCTCCGTGCTCCTTCCACTCAAGAGCCTGCACTTCACGCATTCCACGCACAAGATGGCGCCACCGCTGCATTCTTGCGAAGACGAGAGGTCAAGAGGACGACACTTGCTTTTTGTTTGTTTGTTTACTGTAATTGCTTAAAGTTGTGATCCCTCCAACTTGAATGCTCAGTTGTAACTATAGATAACTAGAATACGATGCTAGTCACGAAGAAGGGCTATGAAAAGATACAGAGCTCGTAGTATTGGCTGGATGAATCACTCTTGCGTGATAATCAAAGACGGTGAATAAAACCCACACTTGTAGACGAAGAATATAATTACCAAACAGTTTCGGTGGACACTGCCACCATCTTCAGTGGTCAAGATAGTGAGAGGGAGTGACGTACTGACTATACAAGGGTTCCTTTTTATGCCTGTGTGTGTGTGGAAGGGTGGGGTAAAGGTGAGGTGGGGTGGGGTAGATTGTAAGCGGGGATTAACCCAAGGGGGATTTTGGGGGGGACATTACCGGACAGGTCAGGTGTAATTCCTATCTGACCTTACCTGTGTCGTAGCAGGAAGGGCGGGGTAAAGGTGAGGTGGGGTGGGTTTGATTGTAAGCGGGGATTCACCCACGGGGGATTTTGGGGGGGACATTACCGGACAGGTCAGGTGTAATTCCTATCTGACCTTACCTGTGTCGTAGCAGGAAGAGACATGTCCCTTCCTGCTACGACACAGGTAAGGTCAGATAGGAATTACACCTGACCTGTCTGGTAATGTCCCCCCCAAAATCCCCCTTGGGTTAATCCCCGCTTACAATCTACCCCACCCCACCTCACCTTTACCCCACCCTTCCACACACACACGCATAAAAAGGAACCCTTGTAGTGTCAGTAAGTCACTCCCTCTCACTATCTTGACCACTGAAGATGGTGGCAGTGTCCACCGAAACTGTTTGGTAATTATATTCTTCGTCTACAAGTGTGGGTTTTATTCACCGGCTCGTAGTATTTTTTCTTTTAACTAAGATACATGAAATAAGCTGCAAAAATACGAAAATACGAGCTTACTTAATGTAAATGAATTATAGTACGTTCAGGATGGAGGGAAGGCATTTTGTATTTTGTTTGTGATGTTATAGTGCAGTGGTTCCCAACCTTTTTGGTCCTGTGGCCCCCCGAGAAAATTATGAGAAGCTCCATGGCCCCTATATAACTCAGATCGTATATTTATATATTTTTAATATTTGATATTGTGCAGAAAACGGTAATTACCCCAATATACTTAAGGCTAAACTAGAACAGTAAGGTATATTTCATACTTGATTTCTGTCAGGTTTTACCCAGACCAAATAACTTATAATATATTACCAATAAGGCCCATGGCCCCCCAGTCAATGTCCCATGGCCCCCTTGGGGGCCATGGCTCCCAGGTTGGGAACCGCTGTTATAGTGTCTCTCAGGATCCTAGGATCCTGTCTCGGCTGAACCAAATTGTCTGGCGTCAGCTGGAACATGATGCTAGAGTTATGTCGGTCGTGAGGGGGTTCATGGTGACGGTATTGACACTGTCAGGCTCCTATGACTCACTCAGTCGAATAAAATCGTCTGAGTCAGCTGAAATGGGGTACTAGAGTTGTCCCAAGCACCAGAGGGTTAAGAATCTTAACCCCCTGAGTTATGCTTGTCCCGAGCATCACTCAGGGGGTTAATCCTAACCCCCTGAGTGATGCTTGTCCGGAGCATCACTCAGGGGGTTAAGAATCTTAATCCTCTGGTGCTTGGGACAACTCTAGTATTCCATTCCAGCTGACAGACGATTTTGTTCGACTGAGTGAGTCATAGGAGCCTGACAGTTACTACACTGTCACCAGTAACCCCCACATGACCGGCATAACTCTGGTATATCATGTTCCAGCTGACGCCAGACAATTTGGTTTCAGCCGAGTGGGTCTGGGGCCTGGGGGGCACTAAATGAAAATATCCAAAAAATATTAAAGGGGGGGCTATATCAATTTTGCCACAGGAGGTGTATACCAAAACGACTTTTTAATAAAACCCCCTCCTCTCTCACTCCCTGTGTTTTGCATATACCCCTCTCTGTCTGCCTGTGGTGTGTCTGTCCTACCCTCTGTGTGTGTGGTATGTCTTGTGTGTGTGGTGTGTCTACTGTGTGAAGGTGGCTGTGTACGTATCTTGTGTGTGTGGTGTGTCTACTGTGTGAAGGTGGCTGTGTACGTGTCTTGTGTGTGTCTACTGTGTGAAGGAGGCTGTGTACGTGTCTTATGTGTGTGTGTGTACGTGTCTTGTGTGTGTGTCTTGATGTGTGTATGTATGTAGTAGTGTGTGTGTGTATGTAGTGTGTTTAAGTGTGTCTTGGTGTGTGTAAGCTGAACTGTAAGTACGGGGCCTTGTGGTTTTAAGGAAAGCCTGCTACGCAAACTTCCCTCAGCCACATTTTAAAGAAACCTCTATCACACCGGGACTTGAACCCGGGTCTTCCTGATTAGCAAGCCAGCACCATGCTGACCCTGCTACCGCGGCCCCACAGGGATAGCGGCTAAAACTTCTACTGTATTTTATTTCTTTACGTTACAAAAAATGGGAAATTGGACAACATGCATAGACTTAACTAAATTTTCATGTACCTATTGATGTCGCTTTAGGAGGAGATATCTCGAAATTTCCTGAGCTACTTGGAATACCTAAGCCTGCAGTTTAATGCTAATCATGAACAAGTGCAATGGAAAGAATATAGAGCAGTTGCTACTTATATAAAGGGAGAAAGTAAAAACTGCAACTTAGTCTGCTACGAACGGCAGGACTTAAACGATTAACCATATATTACATAAACTTAACACACTGAGTGACACAGAAACTAAACATATGATACAAATTCTTTAATGAAACTTATAATGAGAGTACAAATGACAAAATATACACTGCACAGGAAGACAGTACAGTACTCATTGGTCATACTCAGAGGAAGTCTGAGATTATATAATGTGTAATCATGAACTGATTGCATCATTCAGTAAAGATTACAAAAGGAAAAGCTATCAAATCTGAAAGTGTAAGTACTATACAAGATATGATTAACCTTGTACATCCATATTCTGAGATATGCTTCCTATATCATAGCCTACACATAAATTCATCCCCCTCAACAGTAATGGTATATTCCTGCTGTCTCCTTACTTCCAATCAACTTATGAAACCTCTCTCCTAATTACAGTACAGTAATATGTTAATGAAGGCTGCTAGTAATTACCTTCAGTATGATAATTCTTATTTAAAGGTAGCAGCAATGGTTAATGAAGGATGTAAGGTATGCAGTCCTTCCAGTTCAATATACTATATCTCCAATCAGGCTTTATCCAGTGTCTCTCCTACACATGTTAAAGAATGTCATATGGGACTCTGCTTGAAAAGTCTCTCCTATGCTGATTAACTTAGTTTAAAGGTAACAAGAATGGCTTAATGAAGCCTGTCCCTAACCCCTTCAGTCCAAAAGCTATCAACCTTTAATTACTTTCCTATTGAACAGGTTCCTGAAGGTTGTAATGTGACCCTTCCAGTTTGAAAAGTCTTACCCAAGCTGAATAACAGTCTTAAATTAGCAAGAATAAAGGCTAATCATTGGAGCAGTCTGTGCCCTGTAATCCAAAAGATGTAGTTATATTCTCATTTTACTATCTATTTCTACCACCAGACCATCATATCTAACTTGAGACAGACATATAGTACTGTATTAAAGGCATTAATGGAGGAAGAACAGGACTGAAGAGTATTGTATCGGTGCTGTAATAAGAAGGGGTAGATTGAATGATGGGGCATGTTGAAAGGATGGAGGATGGCAACTGGACACAGAAAATGGCTTGGAACAAGGTCACAGAGTGTGACATCAGGGATAGGAGGCTGATCACAGAGGTTGCCAGAGGACTAATTCCAACCAGCTAGGACCAATGGACCACATAGCTCTGAAGGGCAAGGAGAGACCTCGTATACGCTACCCTGGTGGGGGCTCGAACTGTCAACTTTATGGTTGTGAAGAGCAAGCGCTACTACTGAGCTACTGCAATCGAGCAGCATGGAAAGTCGCCATTAGGTGACCAAAGCCAATGCATGCAAGCATGTTGGAACCTTCATAAATGATACGATATAACCCCTCCAGTTCAAAGTCTTTCCCATGCTGAATATCATCTGAAGGAAGCATGAATAAAATCAGTTCATCTTTCAAGTGTGTGGTTAAAACTGAAATCCATCCATCCATCCTTCGTCCAATCCTACGTTGCCCCATGAGGCGCGTAGGAGCCCGGGGCTAGGCAGTTGGTCCTGACATTTAAGATGAGAGAGACCAACCTCACTCATCCCTGAGAAGCATTATGTGAGCAATAAACCCCAATCATCCCTTGGATATGAACCTTCACTGGCTTATGGTTTCCTGGTGTACAGGAAACCACTTGGCTTGTCACTCAGTGTAAAGTCACCCACAGGCAGAAGGAAGAGGAAAGAATGAAGGAATGCAAGACAGAATTGGGAGTGTAAAGTCACCCATAGGCAGAAAGACGAGGAAAGAACGAAGGGGAAAAAACTGAAATAAAATACTTAATCCATGGGTCTTTGCATCTGGTATTGTATTTTAATCCTGTTAATTCTAAGTAATATCATTCAGCTTAGGAAAGAGTACATGAACTGGAGTGGCTAAAGCCTTGATCAACTTCTTTACTACTTGGAGACTCTTCCAAAGGAGATTAAACTTGCTTACTGGCCTAGTTCTACCAGAGGAAACAATGGCTAATGGGGTCTCTGAAGATTATTAAAACTGTCTACAAGTTATTTTTTCTAGCCTGAGAGATCTCCAACCCTTTCAGATTAGTTGATGGCAAGTGTGGCAAGACTGCACAGATGATAAGACTAGTAACCAAGGAGATATCATATGAAGAGAGACAGTGTGAAGGGAACTCCTAAGGTGATCAAAATTGCCTACAGAGCATTAATTCTATCCTAACATAAATTCCTAATCTCTTGTAATTGAGCTGATGGCCAATTGTTGTTACACTTGGTGTCAGTATGAATGGTAACCAAGGAGACTTACTCCTTCCTTACAACTATGACTCATTCTAAGCAACCACAAACTGGTATTTGAATTGTATGAGTGACCCAGGTCCCTCATATTAAAACAAGTTATGTAATTACAACCGTCTGAATGTATATGTGTGGGCCATTTCACTAACCATGATGTACTGTTGATAGGCCTTTATATTTTTCATTTTCATTTATTTATTTTTTCTTACCTGTTGCTGAATCATACCTCAACCTTCTTTGTATTGAGAATTAGGTTCTGGTTGATACTGTAGAGGGATGCCTTTACATGGTGGCACCAATATCACCAGGCAATAGAGCTGGCTATATTCTATCTATCTTTCTATCTATTGCCAGACGCCTCAATCCCGTTTGGGGTGGCCACAAACAAATCGCCTCCTACAATAAAACCTTCTCCTCTCCATATCGACTATTGAGCCAGAAGGGTCATATCAACCACACATACGCTTTGAGGTAAAACAGGGTGAATTTCATGAATATTAGTAACTCATACAGTACTATGATTATCTGATTAAATGCTGGAAGTTTTATGCAGGGGTTCATTGGCAAATTTTGAGGTGCAAGATTTTCAGGAAAAATGATGGCCAATATCATATTTAATCTACCATTATCAAATTACGCCATGGCCCCAAAAAAAATGAACTACATAACAAACTCCAATGGCCAAGTAATACAGGCCATGACACTGAATTATATAATGAAATGGAATCAAGAAGAAATGGCAATAAAAAGGAAACAGCAGCATGAAGAAATGTTACATAAAAGACATTACTAAAAGACCTTAAAATTGAACAGTAAGTGAAATACAGTCAGGAGGTAGAATGATTGCCTCAAAAATGTCAAAACTTCTGAAAATTGATATAGCTACATAATACAGTAATTCTGAAGGGCTTATGAGAAAATTCTCTTGTGGCCACAGGGAACAGGGTACAAGATTTATTTAACTCCTTCAGTATGATGGGACCCTCAATCTGATGGGTCAAGTCTCAAAGCCAATGCCTGGCAGATCTGATCTTCTGAATCACAGTGGCTTAATGAACTCTACTTGATTTAACATAATAGAATTAATATACTCATTCTAACTTATTTGCTTTAACCTACAACACTCAACTTACTGTACTTAGTTTAACCTACTAGACTTAACTTACTACATATAACATTTAATTTAACCAGCTCAATATTACCACAGTTTAATCAATTCCAACTTACTTTAATTCTTATGGGGTACATGGGGTTAAGGGCTATAAATCTTATGAGGGATTCACAACAGCCTTAGGATCAATTTCATCTCATAACTAAGAGACATGGGTTAAATTCAGTTCTCTCTTCTCCTCATCCAACTTGAAAAAGAAATCACAGCTATGGCAGAAAACTGATCATAAATCCATCCGAAAGTATATACTGTACAATTTTTTTATACTGTATCATACATTTAGCCAGTCCTCTCATAAGTCAGGGATCACGCTAAATTATCAGAACTTTTCCCATATCAGGCAGCAATGTTTGAAAATATTACAAACTTTTCCATTCAACTCATCCTGTAAATCAGGAGAAACAAGATCAGATCAGATATACATGAACCAATGGTCACTCTGCCATTAAATGTCTGGACTGAAAACACTAGCCTCGTACTCCTACGCTTCTCAAGGGGTACTAAAGGACTGCATAAGTTTTTTTTTTTTACTGTCATGAAACAGACTGATGTACCAATTTTGTTTCCTTGAAAACTTTCAAAATACACTGCTGATAAATAACACCTTTTTTCCTGTTAAAATTGCTTGTCATTCTTCATAAAGTTGCTTTGTTCTGTTGTTTTAGATTTGCCTTTGGCTTTTTAGCCCTCCTCATGAATCTAACACATCTCTAAGGTACTTCACTTAAAGCAGAAATTTGCCTGCATGCATCCCAGACTTATAAAGAGGATTTATGGCCATATTATTACAACTAAGAGTGCAATGTTATGGATAAGGATCATCAAATGATAATTTCCAAGCCATGTCATGGTGACATAACATAATCCCGTAAAGGGTGGCCATTTGACTATGAGTTAGTT